>NC_091640.1:1797500-1857500 GCF_027580195.1 Bos mutus | reverse complement strand
GTATTTGGGCAAAATAGAAAAATCACAACCCCTGAAAGATTTGCTATGTTGATATGTATGTGTATACATACATACACACAATATTTGGAATGTCTACGGGAAACTTTCACACATTGTAGTTCACAATTTTACATTAAGCAGTGAAGTGTGAAGAATACATTTAACAGCTTTGGTAAAATATGTAAATAAGTATCAGCAAATAAAACACAAGGATAAAAATGAAGTGGTGTTCCTACTTTAAGGGATGCTAATGTCCATAGGGTCACAAACATTTGGACACTACCGAGTGACTGAGCATGCAAGCGGTATGTAATGTAAAAGATAAAAGTTACGAACATATATTAAGCACTGGTTAAAGTGAAAGTATGGGCTTCCCTGGTGGCTCAGAGGTTAAAGCGTCTGCCTGCAATGTGGGAGACCTCGGTTCAACCCTGGGTTGGGAAGATCCCCTGGAGAAGGAAATGGCAACCCACTCCAGTATTCTTGCCTGGAGAATCCCATGGACGGAGGAGCCTGGCGGGCTACAGTCCATGGGGTTGCAGACAGTCGGACATGACTGAGTGACTTTACTCACTCAAAGTGAAAGTGGAGAGTGAAAAAGTTTGCTTAAAGCTCAACATTCAGAAAACAAAGATCATGGCATCTGATCCCATCACTTCATGGGAAATAGATGGGGAAACCAGTGGAAACAGTGTCAGACTTTATTATTGGGGGCTCCAAAATCACTGCAGATGGTGATTGCAGCCATGAAATTAAAAGACGCTTACTCCTTGGAAGAAAAGTTATGACCAACCTAGATAGCATATTCAAAAGCAGAGACATTACTTTGTCAACAAAGGTTCGTCTAGTCAAGGCTATGGTTTTTCCTGTGGTCATGTATGGATGTGAGAGTTGGACTGTGAAGAAAGCTGAGTGCTGAAGAATTGATGCTTTTGAACTGTGGTGTTGGAGAAGACTCTTGAGAGTCCCTTGGACTGCAAGGAGATCCAACCAGTCCATTCTGAAGGAGATCAGCCCTGGGCTTTCTTTGGAAGGAATGATGCTGAAGCTGAAACTCCAGTACTTTGGCCAACTCATGTGAAGAGTTGACTCATTGGGAAAGACTGTGATGCTGGGAGGGATTGGGGGCAGGAGGAGAAGGGGACGACAGAGGATGAGATGGCTGGATGGCATTACTGACTTGATGGACATGAGTCTGAGTGAATTCTGGGAGTTGGTGATGGACAGGGAGGCCTGGCATGCTGCGATTCATGGGGTTGGAAAGAGTTGGACTCAACTGAGCAACTGAACTGAATCTGTTTCTTTTTTTTTTTTTTTTTTTTTTTTTTGCCTTGTTTTTATTTTTTTCTAATTTTATTTTATTTTTAAACTTTACATAATTGTATTAGTTTTGCAAATATCAAAAAAAGATTCTTTGTCTTTCAAAATACTCATCACAAATTACATTCAAATGTTCTCCTCCAATACACGCAATTAATCCATGTTAAATGGGAGTTCTCTCTCTCTCTCTGTCTCTTGTTTTTTGCCCCCATATTTTTTGCCATCCATATTTAACATGTATATATATTAATAGAATATATATATTAGCTTAGACGTCTGGCTGTCTCTTTTCATGTGTGTATGCAGTCTCTCTTCCTTTCAATTTACCTAAGAACTTACTTCAGAAAATGAAAAATACCTTAATGATGAGCCTTTCAGCCTCACACTGAGGTGAAATGGCTTAATAGGCCACTACTGTGATAGAATTTTGATGTATCTTTTTATTAGAAATACTTTACAAGATGTAATACCAGGTTACACTAAGATCTGTTCCAAGCAAAGGTAGAATATGAACGAGTAACTAAATTTTTATAAAACTTGACAGGAAAACACCTTCATTTAGTTGAGTTTACATGGTGGAAAAAAAAAAAAAAAAAAGACAGATGGTAGAAACCATCACATTCATGATAGATTTGGAAGTAACACCAGACATAAGAGAGGCATGGTTTGGACAATCAAATAGAATTATTAAAGCAACAAACTTGAAACTATTGAAGAAGTTAAATAAAGTCATTTATGTGTGACACCCTTACAAAATTACTTGCTTATCATCCAGTGTTTATCAAGTGCCAACCACCCATGAAGCACTGTAGCAGCAGAGTCATACATGCGGCTTACAAGCTAGTGAAATTTCTACCACACAAAAGATAATTCTCCATGTGCACTTCCAACAATCTGCTGAACCAAGACAGCATAAAAATATTCTTAGTACGAATCCCTAACAATGTTGGATAAACTGCTAAATAAAGTTACTTTAACTGTAATGCAGATCTTACAAAAATATACCAACACAAAGAACTAAGAATCAGGTCATCAGCATGAAAGACAATGTTGGAGCCCATGGTGGAGGTAGAGATGGTGGAGGTGATGGACATGGTGATGGCCAAAATGATGGATGAGGTCGTGTTATTATGTAGCGTTCATCACCTGTAACGACACAGAAGGTACCGTCTTTAGCTTGCTGAGGTAGGAAGCTGGAAATGGTATTAGTACAAGACTTTTTTGCCAGAGCCCTTGCAAGGTTACTTTTAACAACTTTGTTGGAAGTTTTGACCAGAAAAACTGTATAGCAACTGACTCAGAGAATCCACAAGGAATTTTTATGCTTTTCCCAGGCTGGTGGTGAACATCAACTAGAGATTCTCCTGAGAATTAAAATCATGGATCTGTATTTCTCATGGGTTGGTTGGGTATTAGCATTCTACTCACTAAGTGGAGAAAATATGATAATTGATGTGGGCCTACTAATAACCTCATATGATCAAGTTTAAAAATTTTTGTGAGGTATATTTGCACAATTCAGACTACACAATTAATATAGAAAAAGCAGCCCCCTTTACAGATGAAAACACAGAGACAATTGAAAAACTCACTAGAAATCAGTATAACACAACAAGATCCCAGAGATACAACCAATAGCATTAAAAATCACATAAAAGCACATACCTTTAGGTTGGATCTCCTTGCAGTTGAAGGGACTCTCAAGAGTCTTCTCCAACACCACAGTTCAAAAGCATCAATTCTTTGGCGCTCAGCTTTCTTTATAGTCCAACTCACACATCCATACATGACCACTGGAAAAACCATAGCTTTAACTAGACAGACCTTTGTTGGCAAAGCTATAGTTTTTCCAGTATTTAAAATAACTTTATTCAGAAGAGAATCCCACTCCCACTGCTTCTTTCAACATTATACTAGAGATTTTAGGCAAGAAAATAAATATATAAATAAAAGCATCCATATGGAAAACTGTGATGTGAACCCTTGAGGACAACATGATCATTTATGTAGAAAATTCAGTGGAGTCTACTGAAAAGTAGCTAGAACTGACTGGTAATATTGGTAAGGTTGCAGGATAAAAGATCAGTATACAAAAATCCATTGATTTTCTATATACTAGCAGTGAACACTTGATAATTGAAATAAAAATGTCATTCAAAATAGGATCAACAGTGAAAAAATTCTTAGGGATAAATTCAACAAAAGATGCACAACACCTGTGCACTGAAAAGGCTGATGAGAGAAATGACAAAAAAATTGAAAACATAGTTATATAATGTTCATGTATCAGAAGAGTCAATGTACTTAAGATACCGATTCTCCTCAAATTGATTTACAGATTCAACCCATTCCCAGTTAAAATCCCATGAGACTTTTTGTAGAAATTGATAAATTGATTCTAAAATTCATATGGAAATGCATAGGACCTAAAACAACTTTTATAACGAAGAACTAAGTTGAAATATTAACTCATTTCAAGCCTTATGAAGTCAACTTAACTAAGACAGTGACAGACTACTGTCAGGATGAACAAAGGATAAAACAGAATTTGTTGTTATTCAGTTGCTCAGTTGTGTCCGACTCTTTGCCACCCCATGGACTGCAGCACACTAGGCTTCCCTGTCTTCCACTATCTCCTGGAGTTTGCTCAAACTGATGTCCATTGATTCGGTGATGCCATCCAATCATCTCATCTTCTGTTTTCCCCTTCTCCTCCTGCCCTCAAGGTTCCTAGCATCTGGGTCTTTTCCAATGAGTCAACTTCTGGCATCAGGTGACTGAAGTATTGGAATATCAACATTTTAGGAATCAGCGAGCCAAAATTGATGGGAATAGGTGAATTTAATCCAGATGACCATTACAGAATGGGATACTTGCACCATTTGATGGAGAAGGGAAAAGTGCACGTCAGTGCTCTGTCCTAACTGCATGAATAATGTCCCAGAACAGACGTAGGGGAAGCAGGCGCTAAATGAGGCCAGCGAGGTCAGGGCAGACGCCAAGGAGACCTGTCCCCTCCGGGCACATGGCTCGTGGAGGGACACGCAGAGCAGATGGAATGGCACTGAGAAACTGATAAATACGAGAATCACCTGGCCATCCCAGAATTACCTACATCCCAGAATATCAACAATTCCGGGATGTAGGTAAACAATATTATGAGAAAACTAGCTACTTAAATACAAACAGTAGAATAAAAGAAGGTAAATTAATTAGCTTAGTAACCAAGCCAAGAAGTTAAAACGAGAACAGAGTAAACCCAAAGGGATTAAAGAAATAATTAGCTTAAGAACAGAAAATAGTGTTGAATAGGAAACAAAAGGAAAGCGGAGAGGACCAACCTCAGCAAAACGTGTTCTTTCAAATAAATGATAAATTGGGCAGGTCTGTTTTTAAAAAGTGAGAAAAAGGCCCACAGAAATATGCGTATTTGGATTATAAAGGGAATATGTAACTACAGTGGAAAACTTTAAGAATTAAAAGATAATTGTATTATTAATAATATAATTACAGCTAATTAGTTATATATAAAGAAATATATATTCTGTATAAAGTTATGTATATGTATTTTACACGTATATATAAAATTTATCTGTATAATCATTATATATAGCCTTTATATATAAAGAACTTCATGTTTATTATATAAGGAACTCTACATATAAACAGAGAAGGCAATGGCACCCTACTCCAGCCCTCTTGCCTGGGAAATCCCAGAGGAAGGAGCCTGGTGGGCTGCGGTCCATGGGGTCGCTAAGAGTCGGACACGACTGAGCGACTTCACTTTCACTTTTCACTTTCATGCATTGGAGAAGGAAATGGCAACCCACTCCAGTGTTCTTGCCTGGAGAATCCCAGGGATGGGGGAGCCTGGTGGGCTGCCGTCTATGGGGTCGCACAGAGTCAAACACGACTGAAGCGACTTACCAGCAGCAGCAGCAGCTACATATAAAACATTTTACAATGTATATATAATATCAATTTCATATAATTGAATATATATTTTTTAGAAAAACGGGCATTAACAAAGCTGATGCTGATTTTTGACTAACAGAAGTACAATTTTGATTTTCTGTATATTTAATATGTTATATTGTTGTTTAGTCGCTCAGTCGTGTTTGACTGTGACTCCACGGACAGTAGCCCACCAGGTTCCTCTGTCTATGGGATTTCCCAGGCAAGCACACTGGAGTGGGTTGCGCTTTCCTTCTCCAGGGGATCTTCTGGACCCAGGGATTGAACCCAGGTTTCCTGCGTTGCAGGCAGATTCTTTACCGTTGAGCCACAGTGGAAGCTGAATATACTTTATACTTAATTTTTAAAATTATTTTAGTGACTGTTTAATTATTTTTAAAGAAGAAAACCAGAATTTCTTGCAGGAATGATGCTCAGGTATGTCATGACAGTGTTTCCCCAGGTTAGCATGGGGTTCCGGGAAGGCAGGAGCTTCAGCCTTAGTGAGGGGATGAGCCTGTGGAGGGTGGGCAGGTAGAAACCTGAGCGGAGAGGGCAGGAGCCAGGCGGGTCAGAGCAGGGAGCTCTCCGGGGCTCTGGAGTGGAGGAAGCCGGGAGCGGCCGGCACACCGCAGGGTCAGGGCAGCCGGACATGTCCCCTCTTCCTTTCGCTGACTCATCCATCAGGGGCTGCCTGCCTCTTCTGTGCCCCGACTTCTGCTTTAGGAAAAACTGCACTCCTGAGATGCTGCCCGCCAAGGTGTCCTGGGAGGACCAGTCTCCCCCGTGCCAGCTACATGACCACACGTGGGCTTACCATCCTAGCAGGCATCTGCTCTCCTGGGCTTGGGGGCCCTGCAGGCACAGAGAAGAGCTGGTCCCGGCTCCTGGTCCATGGAGGATATCAGTGCTTGCAGAACCCCTCTCCCCGAGCTACACCCTTATTAATATCACCATTTATCACCAAGGAGGTGTGACATCTTGAAACAAGTTGCCCAGGTCACGCAAGGACTGCAGAGGCAAGACTTTAAAGCACACAGTTTGCCCTTCGGAGTTTGCGTGCCTGAAGGGGAACAGAATATTAAGCAATCACCACTGTAGCTGGCGGCCTGGTTACTATTATTATTATTTTTCCATTTTAATGCATCTCAGAATTTCCAGAGAAAGCTTGTTAGACTACATGTTTGCAGTCTGGCTGAAAAGGTTTGGCTCCACAAAGAACATGGAAGCCTGGGAGGAGGGACTGGGGCTTGTTGCACTCTGATGTTGCACTTTTATTGTCAGGGCCTGGAGCTTGTCTCTGTGGCTTTGGTGGCATGTGGACTGATGCAGTATTGAATTGGGGGGAGCAAACCCTATTTTAGACTTGATGAGAGGGTACATCTCACTATAATTGCCTAGAGTAAAAATAAAAAAAAAAAAAAAAAAAGAGCTGGAATGATTTGATTAGCAAAATAAATAACACAATACTGGATTGCAACCAAAAATACAAAATAAATATTCATGGGTATATACTGGCTTCGCTGGTGTAGGTTCGATACCTGGTCAGAAAGATCTCCTGGAGAAGGGCATGGCAACCCACTCCAGTATTCTTGCCTGGAGAATTCCATGGACAAAGGAGCCTGCTGGGCTATGGTTCATGGGGTCGTCACTTAGTGACTAAACCACCACCATCACCATATGACTATGTGCTGATATAATACGTGATTGAAACATTAACTAATGGGGAAAAAGGAGTCAACATCCCACGTGGAAGAATTCCAAATAGTCTGTGTGGAGACTCTGTCTGAGGAAGTGGAAAGTGGGCCCCACCACTTAGGTGTGGGCTTGTAAATAGCCCAGCACATCAAGAAGGAAAGGAGTAGGAGCTTTGTGGTGCAGAGATCTGACAAGCACCACTCTGCCCGCTGGTCCAGGTCAGCATCACAGATGATACGGCGTGTGGATGGGATGCATCTTGATGTGAGGTGATGGAGATGGTGCATACGCTCTGGTCCTCCTTTCCCCAAATCCACAAACCCTATCATCAGGGGAGGGGCAATAAAGGGGGAAGAGATGAAGAGGTAAAATTATTATGGGTAGAATAAGCTACAAAGATACATTGTACATATTACATCATAATATATAATAATAGCAATATACTATACCATATTAAATATGTTATGATAGATATCAATAGATAAAACAGATATAAGTGGAGTATAACCTTTAAAAATTGTGAGTTCCTATATTGTACACCCGTATCTTATACCATATGGTACATCAGTTGATTAAAAAAAAGAAAGAAAAAACATCAGATTCCAACAAAGGGATACCCTTCTCTATAAGTGACCAAGAGTCCAGAAAGTCATCAAGGATTTGTCATCAAAATCTAGGAAAGTCACAGACAAGGAGACAAAATGGCTAAATATAATGCAAGTAACGGATGGGATCCTGGAACAGGAAAAGGACTTTAAGTAAAAAACAAGGAAATTCGGAAAAGTATGGATTTCAGTTAATAACAGTGTATCAATCTTGACTCATTAATTGTCACAAATATGCCATACCAATGCAAGATGCTAATAAAAGGGAAATTGTATATAGGAATATATGGGACTCTGCTATCTTCTGAATTTACCTTTAACTCTGAAACTGTTCTAAAAAGTAAAGTCTGTCAAAGATAAGCAAAAGAGGACTGTGTCCAAAATCCACATCATTTTAGAGTTTATCTTAGAACCACTGCCACTAAGAGAAGTCTTTTCATTTTTATAGAATTAGATGAGCGAAGGGCATTACTAAGTTCATTGGCTGGGTAGTTGCAACAACGGACAAGTAAATTCTTAAATTTAAAAACATTGCTCCCTGGTGGACATCCTGTATACCGCTGCCATCTGAAAATGAATTTTCCCAGCTTAGTTTTTAAGCACCTTGAAAATGGGAGCTTATAATGAAAGTGCTGACACCACCTGAAGGAGAGCAGTGTGAATGCATTGCTATAATTTATAATGTCAGCCCATATTCCAGACGCTTGCTCTATGCTCTGTGCTTTGCACAAATAGGAAAAGAAAGTACTGCAGTGAATTATTGTGCAATTAATCATTTGACCATAAGGGATTCATTTACTAATTAAAAACGCAAAAAGAGTAAATTGAAATAACCAGTGACTACTAAATCACGTCTTCCAAGCGTCAGCCACGATGTAATAAATCACAGGGTATCAATCTGAGTCCTGTGAGTCTGAATACTGTACTTCCAGGCTGAGAGCATCGTGCCTTTACGTGTGCAAATATCACTCTCCTGCACACAGTGGTTTACATCTAGGTGGATATATAGCTCCATTTAGATATTTCTGTGTATCTCTGACTCCAAGCATACTACTTTGGAGTCTAAAAAATAAAAGCAGCCAAAGAAAATGAAAACTTGGCATGAAAAGCAATTAACAGAAAACAGAGGAGGTTATTGACATTATATATAAGTACATGGCTTGTTGTTTAGTTGCTGAGTTGTATCTGACTCTTTGTGATCACATGGACTGTAGCCCGCCAGGCTCCTCTGTCCATGGGATTTCCCAGGCGAGAACACTGCAGTGGGTTGCTGTTTCTTCGGGAGATCTTCCCAGCCCAGGAATCGAATCCTTGTCCCCAGGGTTGGCAGGTGCGTTCTTTCCCACTGAGCCACCAGGTAAGCCCAAGTACGTGGTACCCTCACCCTTTAGGTCGTGTTATTTACACACTGGCACTCATGCCTTGTACTTAAACTTGACTCCTTGCTTCTCCGATGTAGGTCAGCCCTGAGGCAAATTCATTGCCCTATTCGACTATCATTCGACCTCTCCTACTTCCTCAAATTTCTCTTTGTGAAGCAAATATGTCACCAGGCAGAGAGGCAAGATAGAATTAGATATGATTTTCAACGTAATTTTGAAATGCTCTCATAAGGAATTTAGTGAAATGATAAGGGGGTCAAAGCCAGACAGAACAAATCTGGTGTAAACCTCACAGATGCCTCTAGAAGCTTTGGGGTCTCTCAGTTCCCCCACTTGGGGGCTGAGTGGGGGAAACTGCCTCACCTTTCCTGAGTCTGCTTTTCTGCTGCACCCTGGGGTTCACGCAGTGCTTCCCAGACAGAGGAAGCTGGGAGCAGGAGGAGAGGACTTGAGAGGCTGCTGGGGAGATGAGGGGTCAGGTGGGGACCGGAAGAGGGGAGTGGGGGTTGCCATTTACCCCGAACTCTGAAATAAGAGCAGAGGGAGCTTCCCCTGAGCAGGATGTCGCTGTGGAGAGCAGAGTGGGCTGTCCTGACGCCCACCCAGACACTGCGGTGGTGTCCTTCCTGGCCTCCGGCACATTCTCCTCACTGAGGCGGAAGGTGCTCCTGCTGGGCAAGGGCACGGTTCCAAGGAGAAGGTGGTGTGGTTGGGGACCGGCATGGGTGGGCCTGTCCCTCAGCGTTGGGCCCAGGTTTCTGTGGCCCACCACGGAGAGGCGCTGCCAGGCGCACTTCATGCCGCACATGTGTGGTGAACACCCACTGTGTGCCAGGCAGTGTTTCAGAGCTGGGGATGGCGTGGCCCAGATTCCCAGGGCTCCTACCCTTCTAGTCTATACTGTTATGGAAGAGAGAGACAGAAAGTCAACTAGACAGAGATGGATGGTGATGATAATGATGGGTAGGTATATAGATACAGGTGGATAGATGGATGGATGGACTGATGGACAGATGGATGGATGGACGGGTGGATGAATGGATGAATGGATGGATGGATGGATAGATGGACGGATGGATGGATAGATAGACGGATGGATGGATAGATAGACGGATGGATGGATGGATAAATGGACAGATGGATGGATAGATAGATGGATGGATGGATAGATGGATGAATGGATAGATGGATGGATGGGTGGATGGATGGATGGATGGATGGACGGATGGATAGATAGACAGATGTATGTATGTATGTATGGATGGATGGATGGATAGATGGATGGATGGATGGATGGATAGATAGATGGATGAAAGATACATAGATAGGTAGATTGATTGATGGCTACATAGATCTGATTTTCAGAAAGTTTTATAATATGATATTACCATTATTTTCTCACAAAAACATTATTTAATTTATTTATTGGGGTATAGTTGCTTTACAGTGTTGTTAGTTTCTGCTGTACAATGAAGTTAATTGACTCTCTCTCTATATATATAAACACACACACAAATATCTCTTCCCTCTTGAATCTAGAAAAATGATACAAAGGCATTAATTTTGCAAACATAATTTTAGAAGTGATCTTAAGTATGCTCATGATCAAGAGTTGAGACTTTGGAGATAAACTTGGGTTCAACACTTCCCAAGTGGCTGACTTTGGTCCAGTGGGGGCTCAGTTCTCTGCCCCCTCCTCTAATGAGCAGTGCTTAGGACATCATGACTCCAAGGGATGTGGTGAGGAGCTAAGCAGAAAACATAAAAAAGCTTTAGTACCCAAATAAGCACTCCAAGAGTCATAAGGACAGTTTCTAAAATACATTTAGTCTTTATTCAACTGTCTTTCATCTTCCTGAGCTCCCTCTTTTTGCTTCCTCACACCTGCCCTAATTTTAACTTTTCCCTCGTCATCCGTCTTCCACTTCCTTTCCCCACTTCTCGGCAGCAGGTCACTCATATTTATTACACATTTGTCTCCTCTTCCTTCCCTCCCTATGCCGATCCTTTCCGACAACACACAGCACAATAAAAAGTCCATTAGTGTTAGCTGAGTGGCTAAAGATTATTGTACATAGGAAAGCTGCAGACAAAATGTATTTAGACTTTCAAAAATCCTTTGATAAGGTTTTATACCGAATGTCATTAAATATCCATTCATCAAGGGACTGGAGACTGATTTTCTTGGATCCCTAGAGATCAGGGTTAGAATTAATGTCACTTAATAGCTTCATAAATGCTCCCAAGAAGTAAATAGACCCTTTTGGCTTCATTTTGTTTGTTTTAGCTTTTTAAAGTGGTATTCTGAACTTATGGGTAATTCTTTATGATTATGAAGATTACAAAATTAGGGTTAGGTTGTCTGACTTCTAGTTTGAGAATTTCTCTAACAATCAAAGGTATAGGAAATCATTTCAGTTTAGGGCATCACTTCATGTCTGCAAGGCGAGGATGGTGGCAGAGAGTACGGTCCAATGACAGAAAACCCCCTTTCCAAATGAATTTGTATCTCTTTAACTGTGTCTACCTTTATGTAACTTTCCTGTTTAAAGCTGCTGGGAAATATGAAGGCTATCGAATAAACCACAGAAAGACTTCCACTTCTAATGGCTTCAACCATCATTTCTATACCATTGACATATTTTTGTACTGATTCCTTTGGTCATTCCTTTCTTGAGGACTAGGATTTAAAGTCCAGCTGTCTTTTTGACTGTATCTTTCCATCTTTAAATCCCACAGGCAGTTCAGATTCCGTGGTCCAGGATAAACGCACTTGCTCTCCATGTGCCCCAGACGTGTGTTCGCTCTGCGGTTCTTACACGCAGAGTGTCATTTCTCAAGAGCAGGGGTGGATTCAGGGCCTCCTGTGATGCTGTGCATTTCCTTCCCTTAAAGCGCTTTTGTTCTGGACATGGTAGTATGCGCAGTGGGTGAGTGATAAAGCGTGTAAAAATAAAGGAATTGGACTCAAAATTGAGCACAGTTGTGATTATAACTCCGTTATAAGGCAGACAGGAAAGGGGGACGTCAGGGCCTCTCAGAGCTGTCTGTGCCCACAGCCAGCTGTGAGGACAGACGCTGGCTGTCCACTGCATGTTGGGATGCTATAGCCAATGCTCCATGATAGAATGAGGATAAAACAGAAGGGAGATAAGCACAGAAAAGTGGTCATGGATCCAGTATTCAGCACACATTTCTCAGGATATTCGTATGTGGTCAGCTAACAGATTTGTGGGTCAGGAAACTGGTTATCAGCAATACAAAACAGTATTTCCTAGGGATTATATTCAAGATCCCCCCTCTTACATTACACACAGAGTTTCAGAGATCCTGAAGTTGTGAGATCAGGAAAAGATAAATTATATGACCTAAATAATACCTTCATTCTAAAATATCTTTGGAGATTAGTACATCATCAAATTATTTAAAAAATAAAAACAAGAAAAAAATAGAAGCAGTATAAAATTCTTAAAAACATATTTTTATGTATTTAAAGTTTGGAGTACGTATATTTATATTCTTTAGAAAAAAAAGACACAGAAAAAATGCACTTTTTTGCAGACCTGAAAACAGAACCAGTTCTCAAGACACTGAATTTAACAGAGTCATTGATCATGTTGGGAGATCTATTTAAAAAGTTTGGAGCCAATAAGCTTTTAAACATCAGCAGAGGAAATCTGCCTGAGGGTCTTGAAAGGGTTAATATATCTTTTCAATCCTCCCCACCCTCAAAAGGGCAATTTACTCTTTTCTCTGCAAGACCATTAAGTTCACACTTCCCACTTTCATATATTTTCAAATAGTCCCCAAAGGGATGACTCAATAGATCTAAAAACACTAAAATCTAAACGTATGAAATGCCTTTTAAGCATAAGTGTGATCTTTATTCTCTTAAAACATTGCTTGTCACAAATACACTATATTTTCTCACCATCTAACTGTCTACCAGCTCAGAAGCAATTCAAATTAAGGTTAGAATTTCCAAGAAAATTCTGGAACATTAACATCTTTTCTTCTGAATTGTTAAGAGTTGAACTTGACCACCTTTAATGGTGGTCAATCATGTATTATTATTATTATTTATCAGTTAAGATTTGACCAGTTGTGGTTTTATGCCCATGCGTGGCAGATTAAGACAATCCTAACTCGACCGTTTTTTTTTTAATAACTTTTCCAAAGTCGTATTTCAAATATTTATCTCAGTAGCAAACACAATTTACTACAAGACAGTTCTATTTTCCAGCTTCTGTGAAAATTAGTATTATTTCAGCATAATATAAAATAAAATATTCTCCTTACTGCATTCAGTTGAATACAATTCAGTTCAACAGACATTAAGATTGAGAATCTGTTGAGTTTCAAAAGCCCCAAATAAGGGTCTCGAGCTTAAAACCCCCAGTGCTGGGCGGACCTGGGTTTGAGCAGAAAGAGGGGAGGAGAAACAGTCTTTTTGAAATATTTAGTGTCAACATTGCCTTTTTCCCCTAGTAGATATCTTCCAGCAGAAAATGCCAGTGGATTTTAAAAAACAGAAAGAGCTAAATGTAAAGTAAGGGTATAGAAATCAAAATAGTAGAACAACTCAATACAGGTGGCCGTTGTGTTAATTTTATTTCTCAAAGCAGATACAGTTCCTGTTATTGCATGACTACTACAAATTGGTGCATGTTTATTATATCTGTTAAAACTGAAGCAAAAATGGACAACGTTGAAGACCGAGGCAGGCTGAAACACGTGGTCAGTGTCCAGGCCCACATTTTTTTTTACTTTGATGAATAACCGTGGAAGAGTTGTCTTCCTCTTTATGTTCCTTGGATTCTGTATCAGGGAAGGGGATAGAAATTAGCATTTATTGATCAGCTGCTATGTTTCAGGTGCTGTGATAAACAACTCGGATGTGCACTATTATGTTGAGCGAGAACTCTTGCATGGCCTTATAAGTGGAGAGTGTTTGCCCCCAGTTTTCATGATAAGAAAATTCAGATTCCAAATGGTCAAAACCCACACCTTTCTTTGGCACATAGCAATGCTGATATTGGAATCCAGGTTCCAAAGACCAAGAGAGAGTAAAATATCAATAATTACATTTCTCCTCTCTTAAAAGTGTGCAAGATCAAAGAGGTGACATGGGAGTGTATAAGGTTAATATAAAAAGTTTTATATATTCTTTATAAATGTGCCTTCAGTAATATACTTCAGGACTTCCTGGTACTCCAGTGGTTAAGACTGAGTTTCCAGTGTAGTAGGGGCTGCAGGTTTGATCCTGGGTCTGGAAACTAAGATCCCACATGCCTCTTGGTGCAGACAAAAATAATAATAATAATTATATACTTAAAATTAAATAAGGCCTTACAAAGGCAGAAGACTTGATTAGACACTAACTTTAAAATGTTGTCTTTCAATGTTATGAAAGTGCCAGTGATTAGAGTTAAGTTTAGATCTATATTTTGATCATCTGTCCTTTGTTTCCATGTTTATAATACATCCTATTTCCTTCCTCACTGTCATCCATTACACATTTGAACACTTCAAAGAATCAGCATATTCAGCAACTTGTAGGGTTTAGACCTGGTAATTTCACCTTCTAATTCACTTGAGGACAATTTCCAACGGGGCAGGTTGCTCATCAGAGGCGCTGACAGAAATCACAAATTTTTGAGAGCCGTCCCTTGGTTCTCATGGGAACTGGTTCCAGGACCACAGCAGACACCAAAACCCACGGGTGCCCAAGTCCACACCTGGCCCTCTGCACCCACGGTTCTGCACCCTCAGAATCAACTGCAAGCTGTGAACAGTCCAGGACTGGAATCCAGAGAGAGGGGCCAGGGCACAGACGGCCGAGAGCATTGCCTTTGTTTCTTAGACGGTTTGAAAGCCCTCCTTTCCCGTCCCTTCCTCAGTCTTTACTTTTGGCTGAGCTGTTGTGCACAGGGTCTTCATTGTTGTGCACAGGCTGTCTCCAGTCGCGGCGAGCAGGGGCTACTCTTCGTGTGGTGCACAGCTTCTTAACGTGGTGGCTTCTCTCGTTGCAGAGCTTGGACTCTGGGGCGCACTGACTTCAGTAGTCGTCGCACATGGGCTTACTTGCTCCATGGCATGTGGAAGCTTCCTGGACTAGGGACTGAACCCATGTTCCCTGCACTGGAAGGTGAGTTCTTATCCACTGCACCACCAGGAAAGTACCCCTCAATCTTTTATAACCACCACTACCAATACCAACACTACGTCATCAGCAGTGCCAAGACCATCACCACCACCCCCTCCACCACTATCACCACATAACACCCACACCACTACCATGACCAACACTTCCACCTGCATCTCCACCACTACATCACCACCTCTGTCATCACCATAACATCCAACAGCACCACCACCACCGATACTCCCACCTGTATCTCCACCACCACCACCACCACCATAACATCCAATATCACCGTCACAACCCACACTTCTACCAGTGATGGATACTTCCACCAGCATCTCCCCCAGCACCACCACCACATCATCAGTACCAACAGCATCTCCCCCAACGTCACCACTACCATAACATGCAAAACCACCATCGTGACCAGCACCTCCACCAACATCACCATCACCACCCCCCCATAACACCCAGTACCATTAATACCACAGTTGACACCACATCTCAAATATACCAACAGCATCTTCACCACTAACGTCATCCCTCCCACCAGCACCACCGCCAGACCATTTAAGTAGCAGACGGACGACCTGACTTCACTCTAGAGCTTCATTTTGAACCACTAAAAAATTCCTCCCTTTTTTGCATCTTCTCCCTAAATATCTCACGCTGAAGTCATGAGTTGAGTGTGTATTTTTTATGCATTTACTGTGAATTTTTACTATCTTTTAGTTAAGTTGCTATATCATTTAATCTGCTGGATTTGGTTGCTTCACTGAAAAGTAAAGAGACTTAACCTGTCCCTCTTCAGATTTGTCCTTATATATCCCAACAATAACATCTGCTCTGTGAAGGCTATAAATTTAAGTTATCCAGTCCCTTTCCAGTTCCCAAGGTACTTCTTAAAGTGGTCCTAAAGAATGATATTACAGCAAAACAATGGCCAATCTAATTAACTGATGAAAAATGAATTGAAATTTCAAAGTTATGGATTGCGTTGTGTATATGTCTATTTTTGTGATATACAAATTATACATTTATTTGAGGGGGTTTCCTGGTGGCTCAGTGTAAATAACCTGCCTGCCAAAGCAGGAGATGTGAGTTTGGTCCCTGGGTTGGGAAGATTCCCTGGAGAAGGAAATGGCAACCCACTTCCCAGTCTTGCCTGGGAAATCCTATGGACAGAGGAGCCTGGCGGGCTACAGTCCATGGGATCACAAGTGAGTTGGACACAACTTAGTGACTAAACAGCAGCAACAACAAGATTTATTTGAGGTTCCTTTTAGAAAAAGAAAGGGGACTTGTTTCCTTGGCATGCGTGTCTCATCATGTGTGTCTCCTACAGCTAATTGTTGCAAACACACATACACACACCTGCTTGTATTCAAACCAAGGGTAGAAACAGCCAAATAAGAGTGGATGTTCATACTTTTAAAAAGTAGTTGATGGTCTTGTCTTCCTAATTAGTTACAAGGAAGGCACCCATGTCTCTATGCTGGGTTGTGTGGTTGACACATTTAACCAGGATTTTAAATCTGAAGTAAATCCCAACATGTAGCATGTAAATGCTCCTGAATCTGCACAGGTAAATTGTGTGTCTGGATGAGGTCACTGAGATTTAGCTCCTTCATTTACATCTCTGGGAGAGCCAAGAGTACACAGAGGAGTTGTTTAATAGTTATCTGCCATCCCCACTTGTCTTCAAACATTGTGATTTAGATAGAACTCTAATGCATGAGAGCAACTTCTCCCCCGAGCCTTTTTCAGAATATAAATTAAGTGATATTATAACAGAAGCCCTCTCTGAGCTCAGCATAATGAATATGAACCATCATGTACTCCTGACCAAGGTCGTGGGATGAGAATGAATTACTCTATTAACATCTCTTTTAAGTAGCATTAGTGATAATAAATGAAGAGATTTGATGTAATACTGATAATATTATTCATGCAAAAATCGCATACTTTATCTTGTTAAAACAATTAAAATGTGCTTTGAGGATATTTTACACCCAGAAATATGATGCTTGAGAGCACTTATTGCACGTGACTGAATCCATCAGCATTAGCCAGTAATGCAGATAATCTGATAAAAATCGAAAAGCTGATTTGTATGCTATGCTAATTCAGGATCATCTCCTTGGCCCAAGGTACTACCCAAATGCTGCCTAAGATTGCCACAAGCTTCACTGGTGATATTAGATTAAATTCAATCCTTTTGCTTATGATTTTTTCCAAGAAATTACATCCACCGTTCTTCAGTATAAACCCTCTTTAGCTGCTAAGCAGCCTCTAATATCGCATTTTAAGCCTGGTGTATTGCTGTTTGCTTCCCAGACATATTTAAGCTTTGTTGTCAGTTATAGGTCATCTTACCCAAATCATGTAAATCCATAAAAAGCAAAGATCACTGATGTCTTTTGATAGTGACCTTATTCTCAGTACAGTATTAAAATAACTTGTGCGACTCTTGAATCTGGAATCATTAAGTGAATGAACACAGCAGAACCATTTTGCGACACAGTTTGGCATGGATTAGAGTGTTTTGTAAATAAATCACATTCACCATGAGAAAAACTCTAACACAAGTACATCAGTTAACGGGCACGGGTTTCCTTTGGTGGTCCTGGAACTACAGAGTGATGACGGTTGTATGACACCATAATGGACTAAGTGCCACAAATTTGGATACTTGAAAACGATTAAAGTGTTCAGTTTTACTTCTGTGGGAAGTAGGAAAAAAGTGGCATGGGAGATAGTTCTAAGGCCGAGGGACCACCTCCTTCCCCCACCACCATGCTCCACTGCATTATCAGCATCTCACGACACGTTTCCCACACACAGGACTTAAACGCTAGGCAGATCTTCCCAGACATCTGAGTGACATGCTTTTCCTTCCCAGTGGGGTTCCTAACCGGCAAGTCAACATTTGACCGCAGTGTTCACTCCCTTCCACCTTTCTCAACACTGTTCCCTCCACTTCTATACACATTATGCACACACATTTTTAGATTCTGGAGAATGAAAATATTCACAGTACATGTGTGCAGGCAAGTGACGGGTCTAAACAGCTTTTCTTATTGTTATGATTATCTACTAAGAATAGTGTTTAAATTATTGTAACTGCAATATTGTAATATTATTACAATAATAACAGTACAATAGTATTTGTGTTTTTCTCATAGAAAGCTTCATGTGCTTTGGAAGAAACGATTATCTTTAAAATCTCTCAAACACGTTACACTTGGGAAATTTTCGTATTTTAATTAAGACGACAGGGAAGCCGACTGAATAGCAACGTCTATCCCATTTCCATCAGCTTTTTAATTATGCTTGGCGTGGTCATTCCTACTTGATCCCACATAAATTTTGCACGAATAAATGGAGCTGGAGTTTCAAGACGGGGATCAGGTTTTGCATTACTGACAAAACACATATTTACATGAATGAGGCTCCTTGACTGTACGTAATTAGTCCTGAGACAGGAGGCTAATGGGATCCTCAGAGTGAGGACTTAAAGTATTAGTTTCTCATATTTATGATTAATGCTTTTCTTATCAGCCCAAGGCTCGGAATAGGATCATGTAAAGCATGTCGGGTTAAATCATTCTTTGTTACAAAATACAGACATTATACCTTGGTGAAGCCCAGAGGAAAATCTCGGCTTGCTATCTATACCTTCATCAGAAATAAGCTAAGTCAGAGACAGGAACCTTGCTTTTCATTCTTAATACTTTAAATGGTTTCCTAAGAATGGACACACTTAGAATATGCCCCTCCGGTTAGCGGTAGGCACATCACCATAAAATGTTTGTGCTGTGTTTGCAAGCGCAGGGTTTGTGTTCTTGCTTAATCATTTATTCACTGATAAAGAGCCCTGATAGATCAGATACATATAACAAGTGTCAAAAATCCATCAGGGACTGACAGTATGCAAGTCGGGGACTGGGGCTTCCCAGGTGGCGCAGTGGTAAAGAATCTGCCTGCCAGGGCAGGAAATGCAGGAGACGCGGGTTCAGCCCCTGGGTTGGGAAGATCCCCTGGAGGGGGGCATGGCAACCCACTCCAGTATTCCTGCCTTGGGGAATCCTGTTTACAGTCCATGGGGTCGCAAAAGAGGCGGATACGACAGCACACATGCATACACATGAGTCGATGACTGGAGTTCTATGGAACAGTGGAATTCTTATTTGGCGTCAATAAACTGTGAACTTTCCCTTTGGGAGACGAGTCAAAATCATCTGGTTTAGGGCCCCCAAACTAGATTATTTAAGAGGTTCCCAAACTGTCTCAATTCATGGTGCCCTCTAATGTTTCAGCCTTTTTTCTTCAAAGTGCATCCAGTCCAAAGATCACAGTCCAGAGACAGATATCGTGTGATACTGCTCATATGTGGAATCCAAGCAAAACACAACACAAATGAACTTATTTACAAAACAGAAATAGACCCTCAGACACAGAAAACAAGCTTATCATTATCAAAGGCGGAATGAAGGGCTGGGCGGCTAAAACAGGATTTTGGGATTTAAAAAAAGGAACATTTAGCAGTTCAGTGTATTAAATTGTTGAAAGTGAAGATGTTACTCACTGAGTTGTGTCTGATTCTGCAGGCAATTCTGGGTTGCTCGATAAAGCACAGAAATGGTACGGAGCTAGTAGAAGCAGAAGATATTAAGAAGAGGTGGCAAGAATACACAGGAGAACTGTACAAAAAAGAACTTCACGACCCAGATAATCACGATGGTGTGATCACTCACCTAGAACTAGACATCCTGGAATGTGGAGTCAAGTGGGCCTTAGAAAGCATCACTACGAACAAAGCTAGTGAAGGTGATGGAATTCCAGTTGAGCTATTTCAAATCCTGAAAGATGATGCTGTGAAAGTGCTGCACTCAATATGCCAGCAAATTTGGAAAACTCAGCAGTGGCCACAGGACTGGAAAAGGTCACTTTTCATTCCAGTCCCAAAGAAAGGCAATACCAAAGAATGCTCAAACTACTGCACAATTGCACTCATCTCACACGCTAGTAAACTAATGCTCAAAATTCTCCAATCAAGGCTTCAGCAATATGTGAACCATGAACTTCCAGATGTTCAAGCTGGTTTTAGAAAAGGCAGAGGAACCAGAGATCAAATTGCCAACATCTGCTGGATCATCGACAAAGCAAGAGACTTCCAGAAAAACATCTATTTCTGCTTTATTGACTATGCCAAAGCCTTTGACTGTGTGGATCCCAATAAACTGTGGACAATTCTGAAGGAGATGGGAATACCAGGCCACCTGATCTGCCTCTTGAGAAATTTGTATGCAGGTCAGGAAGCAACACTTAGAACTGGACATGGAACAACAGAGTGGTTCCAAATAGGAAAAGGAGTACGTCAAGGCTGTATATTGTCACCCTGCTTATTTAACTTATATGCAGAGTACATCATGAGAAACGCTGGGGTGGAAGAAGTACAAGTTGGAATCAAGATTGCCAGGAGAAATATCAATAACATCAGATATGCAGATGACATCACCCTTATGGCAGAAAGTGAAGAGGAACTCAAAAGCCTCTTGATGAAAGTGAAAGAGGAGAGTGAAAAAGTTGGCTTAAAGCTCAACATTCAGAAAACGAAGATCATGGCATGTGATCCCATCACTTCATGGGAAATAGATGGGGAAACAGTGGAAACAGTGTCAGACTTTATTTTTGGGGGGCTCCAAAATCACTGCAGATGGTGACTGCAGCCATGAAATTAAAAGACGCTTACTCCTTGGAAGGAAAGTTATGACCAACCTAGACAGCATATTCAAAAGCAGAGACATTACTTTGCCAACAAAGGTCTGTCTAGTCAAGTGTATGGTTTTTCCAGTGGTCATGTATGGGTGTGAGAGTTGGACTGTGAAGAAGGCTGAGTGCCGAAGAATTGATGCTTTTGAACTGTGGTGTTGGAGAAGACTCTTGAGAGTCCCTTGGATTGCAAGGAGGTCCAACCAGTCCATCCTAAAGGAGATCAGTCCTGGGTATTCATTGGAAGGACTGATGCTAAAGCTGAAACTCCAGTACTTTGGCCACCTCTTGTGAAGAGTTGACTCATTGGAAGAGACTGTGATGCTGGGAGGAATTGGGGGCAGGAGGAGAAGGGGACGACAGAGGATGAGATGGCTGGATGGCATCACCGACTCAATGGACATGAGTTTGGGTAAACTCTGGGAGTTGGTGATGGACAGGGAGGCCTGGCGTGCTGGGATTCATGGGGTCGCAAAGAGTCGGACACAACTGAGCAACTGAACTGAACTGAATGGCAAAGTGAGTTGCCATTCCTTCTCCAAGGGAACTCTCTGACCTGGGAATCTAACCCAGGTCTCCTACATTGCAGGCAGATTCTTTACCATCTGAGGCACCAGGAAAGACTTAACCCAAACAACTCCACCAGCACTGATACCCTAACAACTCTGTAGTTGTTTGAAAACCTCATAAACATCTGTTCTTCAGTTCCAGTGAATCCTCGAAGAGAAGCCTGTTCACCTGCTCGAGCTGCATAGCTCCCAGACCTCAGCCTCGGCTCAGACCCTGCCACACTCGGCTTATCTTCATCAGTTTTCACAGGACTCCTGCTTCCCAATACAGCCACCGCCAAAACCCAGCTTCCCCAATGTACGGCATCCTTGGGGAAACAGCCCCATCCAGCATGGAAGCACCACCCTGCCTCTGGCTTACAGCTTGTGTGACGTGGGCCTTGTGTATTTGTGTGCCTTGGCTCTGCTCGGATCATGCAGGGTCAGCCCATCTCCAAGGTACAGTGCAAGTCCCAGGACCCATGACAGTCTGTGCATTGCAATGTTCCCTTAATTATTGCTGTGTATCATCTGCTTTGGTGCTGGATGTGGGGATCCCACATGGACTCTGCCTTCAGAGAACTCACAGCAGCTTTGCTGGGACCTGAACTGTAGCTACTTTGGTGCAAGGCATCACAGTCCTGGAAAAGTGTGCTGAGCTGGACAGTGGAAGGGAATGGGTTGACAGCGGGAGGGGATAGGTGGACGGCGGGAGGGGATGGGTGGACAGCAAGAGGGGTGGGGGCAGCTCAGGGTGGGTGGAGTAGAGCCTGCAGGTGTGGCGACGATCCAGGCCGGCTGGGGAGCCATCAGACACTGACCTCTGGGAGATGTTAACTGTCTACAGTGTTAAATGTCTTGGATAAAAGAATAGTGGAGCTTGGGGAGGACATAGAACTTGCTCATCATCACACCAGCAAGGGGCTGGCATGCTCGGGTGGGTCTATGTTTTGAATGTATTCTCTTAAGGAGAATACACACAACTGCCTGCCTATGTTCCCCACTTGAGAGGCAGGAACAAGCTACACAGAGGAATTCTGCAAAGAAGAAAGTCATCTATGTTTTTACATAGATGTTTTACCTCTCCTATAATAAAAGAGATCCAAGTTTAACTAAAAGGATGATTTTTCTAAAGTTTGTTTTTCCATTGAGGCTGTTCTACAGAAAATATATAGTTTCATTGAAGACGTGCAGAAACAGTCTCTGTTGATGAAACTGTTGTTGAAATAGATCAGAATTATTAGAGGAGGATTTGGTAATAAATGTATATCAAGACCTTAAAAATCTGCACACTCTTTCACCCAAAAATTCCACTTGCTGAAACATTGTAGAATTTATCTACATTGATTTTCATCTCAGTATCACCTATAATCCTAAATTAAAAAAATTAAATGGAATACTAATGCCTTCCACTGGTTGATTAATTGTACAGGCATCAACATTTTTAAGAGGACTGCTACTGCTGCTGCTAAGTCGCTTCAGTTGTGTCCGACTCTGTGTGACCCCATAGACCGCAGCCCACCAGGCTCCCCCGTCCCTGGGATTCTCCAGGCAAGAACACTGGAGTGGGTTGCCATTTCCTTCTCCAATGCATGAAAGTGAAAAGTGAAAGTGAAGTCACTCAGTTGTGTCTGACTCTTAGCGACCCCATGGACTGCAGCCCACCAGGCTCCTCTGTCCATGGGATTTTCCAGGCAAGAGTACTGGAGTGGGGTGCCATTGCCTTCTCCGTTTAAGAGGACTAGATATGCATAAAATATTCGTGATTTAATGTTAAATAGCAAACAAAAATTAGAAAAAATTTGGCTTCCTTTTTGCAGCAAAAGGATTGTCAGTTAATACTGAAATAAAAGGAAGTTGGCACCAAAGTAATGTTAATTACTGTCTTTATGAACCATGGGTGGTCGAGGTGTTCTCTAAACGTTTGAATGGTGGGTGAGAAAATGCAGACGGCAGGTGCAGACTCGATGAAGAGCATGTTGGAGAAGAGACGGGATGACGGCCTAGGGGAGGCGAGCGGTAGAGAGAAAGGATGTGTTTGCGGGCATGTGCTGAGTGTCCCACAGTGCCTGTGTCTCCAGGAACAGAGCCAGAGGCAGACGGAGCAGCCACGTCGCATCAAGGACCCAGTAATTATCTGCCCAACTGGGCTCCTGAGTCACATAAAAGTAGAAACAGACTGTCGATGCCAGGCTGGCCTTTGGGCCGTCAAGTCTGATTCCTGCACTCTGAGTCCATTAGCAGAGTTAAAGGATCCACAATCTATACTTTCAGCCATGACCACAGGGATAAAAGGCGGCTTGGTCTGGATAGAGGTGGAGACACCGGGACTGTCTCCCTCTTTGTTACCACAGCCCAGATGAGGACAGGGACAGCAGAGATGCATGTGCACGCTGACGCAGGAATAAGCGCACTGGGGAATAATCGACATGTGAGTAGGATAAAGCACTGATGCCTACCTCCAGAAATTAGACAGACTCTCATTTCATATTTAAGTGTTTTTCAGCATGAGAGTATATGAACACCAACAAAACAAATCATATTCCTTTTTAGAATAATTTCATCTGTAAGTGAAAAATTTAACAAAAAGTTAAGTCAAGGCCCATTTCCTTTAAGTTCCATTTGCAGTTCTCTAATTTGAGATGGAGAAAGATGATACATGTAATAAAGATTATTCTCTGAACTGTTTTTGGAATATTCTCATTTTTTAATATTAAAGACAAAGGCTTATAGATAACCCTAGGTTTCAAAAATAAGTATGCTTTACTTGTATCACGAGAGAAGAAAAATTTTGTCAGAAGACGATTTGATTTATTAAAATTATCTCTTTAAGAAGATAAAGTAGCCGAATCTCCCTTCTGCATGCTGCACTCTTCATAGTGGATTTTGAGAGTCAAGAATCAAGGAGTGAGCTATAAATAATCTCATCCTGCTTAAACTCCTTCTGCTCACAGCAGAGAGAGAGAGAGAAAAGGAGGGAGGGAGAGAGACAGGAGGGTTGGGTGATGGCAGAGGAGAGGAGGGACGCACCCACTGCTGCTGCAGAAAACTTGATTGTAACAAAAAGCAGCGTTCTCCAATGGGTCGGAGCTTGGACTTGGGGTAGAGATTATTTGGAATGTTGTGGACATTGTTTAGACATGTCTGTGCCAGTGGCAGCTGGTGACTTTCATCCTCCTGGGTTGATGTGTGAGACCCCACCCCACATCACTCCCCTATCCTGGGTCCAAAGTCCCTGCAAGGAGACCCGGGAGAGCCCTCAGCCTTGACCCCAAGGCACAGTTCCGGGCACAGTCTTCCTCATGATTGTGTCACCTCCATAGCAACTCTTAACAAGTTCGCAGGTGTTGATTTCTTTTGTTGGCATCTACAGATCCTGGTTGAAAGCAACCAGGACTCTTCTTTTTCATGTTATTTCAGAGGCTCTTGTGGACCATCCTCTGGAAGTCCCGATGGTTCAGGGCGTCTTGCTCCCTCCTGTCGGGAGCACTGCTCTAATGGCACTCTGCGTGTCTGTAGGACTCCCAGCATGTAGACACATCTGTCCAGGGTTACGGACGCCACATCCCATCATTTGTGTCACACCACAACCCGGTGATTTCCGAGTGCTCTGTAAGTGCCCTGCCTCACGATGCTCCGCAGAGTCCCAAGGAAGAGCAGATGGGGTGCCCAGCGCCCACTGTCCTGTGCGGCATGTCTGCTCTGCGTGGCTTGGAGGGCTTCGTCCACCCCACAAACTCAGTGTTCATCTCTTCTCCATCCTCTTCTGCTACAAACACCACCGTCTGGGCTGTAAGATTTGCCAGCAGTTTGCTTTAAAAACACCTCTGCGTCCACTCACTGTGGCTCATCCGTCACATTCATGAGACTGTGTCAGTCCAAATTCCAAGAGGAAAATCAGGCTCAGGGATTAGAAAGACTGACAGCCTGCTCATTTTTCTAAGGACAGCAACTTGGCAAGTTTAGGGTGAGCTTAACCAAACCACACGGGACATTTTACACAAAGAAAGGGTAAGCAGGGGAGTGAGTAACTCACAGCAAATACTAGGCTATGGGATCCTGTCCATCAACCTTAAAGGGGAAACTCAATGAGGCAGGGCACATGGCTCTGGATGTACAGTGTGCTCGGGTATTTGTCTCTGGAAATTTCTATTTGGGATGCCAAGGCCATCACTGGGTAACTGCTGACTAAGTAAGTAGCAGTGTGACCCCACAGCCCCCCGTCCCGTCCTTGGCTTAGACCATACCACCATTCCATTTAGGAAAACAAAGGAGACTTTAATGTGAGGGGAGTCAAAGATAAAAGAGATTCTGCCAAATAACAGAAACAAAAAACACAAAAGCAAGCCCGTTTGGTGCCTGGTAAGTTGGGTTACATCCCAGCTAGCGAAATGGGAAATCTTGAATTCGGTCCTGAAGCCTAGGGTTTGTATTTGGAAATGTCCTGTTAAATTGGCACTTTGGAGTTAGAAACAGGGGAAAAGTGGCTTTAATGAGCTGTTCTTTGTACTTTTCCATAGATGTTTTATGTTAAAACAGACACAATTAAATTTGAAGTTTCATATCACATAATTAGAAGAATCTGTCTGGGATAGATTCTAGAACACAGGATTAGAAAAGATAGACACCACTACTAAAGCCAACAGAAAGTCGAAATGAAATTCGGGTTATCAGACCATCCTCAGAAATCTAAATGAATGTATTTTATGGCTTTTACACTTGAGGAGACATCTTTCATTCTTTTATTTACATTTATAAACAACTGCAGAAAGTAAACCAAAAACAAATGGGTGATTTGATGAACGTGTCTTAATATCAAGCCTTACTCACCAAGAGTTGACATTTGAAAGTCATTAAAAGCCTACAATATGATTAATTGAAGAAGGTCACCAGGTTCAACTGGAGGGAGAAGACAAACGTGAAATATAAATACAATTTACAATTAAATTAGGAAGTGATATTAATCCAGGGACACAGAGGCAACTAATTAGAAAAATAATGTTGATCTGAGTGTGTGATTGTGTTTGAGTTACATCGACCTGGAGGGCAGAGGGAATCTTCTGGAAGAGACAGCACACTTCTTCGAGAAACAGATACAGATTAGACTCTTCTTGAGGTTGGGGTAAAGGTTTCTCCCCATTTTATCCCTTTCTTCTCAGAAACTGGGTTAGATTTCCTTTTCTCTAGCATTTGACTTTTTATTGTATTTTTAGGGTTGGATTTTTGTCTCATGACTGCTTTGAGTAAGCAGTGCTGGGCTTTTTTCTTGTTTCTGCATTTATTTTTCTCTCTCGCCAACTGGGTCTGGGGGTCACCTTGCCCCTGCCCAGGCCAGTGGACCAGGTATCTGCTGGTGGTGATGCTGGGACAGTGTCGACCAGACACTCATGGAGCTGAGAGGTGGCTCTTCTGTGGTTTGCGATCTTGAGCTGATATTTCACTGAAGACAGCAGTGAGTCTGCAGTTTTGTTTTGCTTTTATTTCCTGCTCTTCTGCTGGTGGTGAGAGTGACCCCGGCTCCCCAGTCCTGCATCTCCTCTTGTGGTGCCCATGGGGACCTGGATCCACCTGGAATGCTGGTGTCTCCACTGCTCCTTGGAGACCACGGGACCCTGGTTTGGTCTGTGTGACTGGATCTGCCTCTCATTTCCATCTTTGGCCCATGAGCAGGCATGCCGCTCTGAGTCTTTCCAATTTTGAACCCACTTACCATGGTTCTGTTTGGGAGCACAGAATCCATCAAAGCTGGAAATCATTGCTTTGACTCGACAATATTTTGTAATAGAAACAGCTTGCAGTGGTCAAGGGTCAACTACTTGAAGAAGAAGACAGACACCACAGTATTGGCTTACAATCCAGAGCACAAAATAAGTATCTACGGGACCAGAGTGATACAAAGCATAACTGAATAAATAAATTGGGGGAGAACAGACAAATTTCCAAAACAAAATTCCAAATAATCTACGAAGCTATTCCCCCTCAAGTCAGTGGAGCCTGTGTGTGTCTGTGCTTGGTCACTCAGTAGTGTCCGACTCTTCACAAACCCACGGACTATAGCCCACCAGGCTCCTCTGTCCATGGGATTTTCTAGGCAAGAATATTGGAGTAAGTTGCCATTTTCTCCTTCAGGGAATCTTCCTCACTCAGGAATTGATCCCACATCTCTGTGTTCCTGCATTGGTAAGCGAGTTCTTTACCACCAGCGCCACTTGGGAAGGCCGAGTCAGTGGGGCCTAACTCCCTGCCTTTTCAGAGGGGTCTGTACATAGCAGGTTGTTCCCAAAAGTGCAGCACTAAAGGGGTGAAGAGCACTCGACGGCCACCCCTCAGCCAGGTGACGGAGGTCAACGTCATCAGTGATGAGCCCTGTGATAGCATTAATTGACACCACATGACAACAAGGGCTTTCTGTTCCTTGAGTCTCCTCCCCAAGCCCATAAACCCTAATTATGAGAAAAAACATCAGGCAAATTCCAGTTGGGGGGTGTCCTACCCAATACCTGTCCCATCCTCCTTGAACCATCAAGGTCATCAAACCAAGGACAGTCTGAGAAACACTGTAGAAGAGCCTAGGGAGACAGAAAGTTGGGGTGCAACATGGCACCCTGGATGGGGTCCTGGGACGGAAGGACAGACACTAGGGAAAGGCTCGTGAGGTCCACGTAGGTCGGAGGGCAGTGAACGTCGGTGTGCGATGGTAGCGCCTCAGCTGTGACAGACACACCCTCACCGTGTTTGGTGTTTGCGGCGGGGAGACGCGGGAAGGGCACACGGAAATTCTGAGCAGTATCTCTGTCGTGTTTTGGTAAATTTAAAATTCTACAATAGAAAGTCTATTTAAATGCAAGAGAGTAAAGCCAAAAAAGAACTCTCAGTCATTGGAGATCATTTTTTCTCCATTTGGCTTTGTGGTTCTCCATCCCTGGTTCTACCGACATCTATTATTTTCCCATATGATGGGTGCTGTGTGCTTAGACATTCAGTCGTATCCGTCTCTTTGCAACCCTGTGAACTATAGTCTGCTAGGCTCCTCTGTCCATCGGGATTCTCCAGGCAAGAATACAGGAGTGGGTAGTCATGCCCTCCTCCAGGGAATCTTCCCAACCCAGGGATCGAATCCAGGTCTCCTGCATTGTAGATGGATTCTTTACCATCTGAGACACCAGCGAAGCCCCATGCAATGGGGGTGCCTGGTAATAATTGGGATGCCTGTGTGATGTAAAGTTGCTGCCTCCTCTGGGTCTCTGGACCACGGGGAGGACAGGAGACAGAGTCTGTGTCTTTCCTGACTCTTGTTCTTCAGGGACGGGGTGACCTCTGCAAGCACCCCACCCTGGGCACTCAGGTCCAGGGGCTGAGGGCAGTGTGGAATCTCAGACATAACCAGGGCTCTCCTGGCTCATCACAGTCAACCCAACAGCACTTTCACACAAAACCAGTAATCGCCTCACATCCTAACAGACAATAACACCTTGGCACTTTATTTCTGCCTCCAAAGTCCCTGGCACATCATTCTTAGAGTGGAGCTTGAATTTTATTTCATGTTGGCTTAGAACCGGTGTTTCCTTTCTTTGTAACTTTCTGAAAGGCTTGGGATGCAGCAGGCGGCATCTGAAGAGTGAAGGACAGGACACATTCTTCCTTGAAACAGGAGGGAAAACGGTTAATTTCAATCGCGATGACAGTTGCTGGGCGAACAATGGTCTCTGGGAGCTGACACAGAGCAGTAATGAGTGAGGGAGAGAACTGAGTCACAGCTGCACGGTGCAATCACCGAGGACATCGACTCTCTTCCAGCCAAAATTCTATTAATACGAGTGTCAGCCGAGAGTGGATCTTGGGGTGGGCGCCTCGGAAAGCACGGGAGAGAAAATGAAGATGATCCTCAGGGACAGACTTCGCTTTTTCTCCGGGAGAGTCTTCATTATTCAGGCATTGTGATGCTTTTCCTTTATTTGTGTAAAGATTAAATTGCACATGATTTCTGATGTTTCTGCTACTCCGACTGTCATAGGTCAGTGACCTTCGTGCCAGGAAGATAATAGATACATCGTCTCTGCCCGGCGCCCGCTGTTCCTGCACAGCTCACTACTCCCCTATTGTTATAAGTCGAAGGCAATTAAATAAAAATACAAGATAAGCCATCTCCAGCATCCTGAGGATTTCATACACATCCTTCTGTGGCCATAGGTTAGCACCAAGATGCATTATTTTCTAGTGGAAGATGAAGAACCAGCAACACAGGTGAGGAACCTGAATTATGAGAACAGCGAAACATTGAGGAAAATTTACATGGAAGAGTCTTCATATTGTGACCTCGAGAAACATGCTCCCCGCACCTTTGAACCCTGTGTGTCGGTGCCATCTCTAGTTTAGTTCAATTTCCTGTGCTCCATGTCAACACATACATGTAATTAATACTTGGTAAGTTCATCTGAGGAACAATACAATTTTTTAAAAAAGGCTGTATCATTCCATCTTTTAATGGTTGCTCCCATGATCAGAATCTAATTGTTAATATTTAGGAAGAATTGTCATAATAAATATAATTTTCTATTTTTATAGTAAAAATAGTAATGTACTCTAAAAGGTACCTGTAGACAAACATCTAACTCAGAGCAGATGGCAAGGCTACTATTGATAGCATCTGATTTCTGTCGAGACGAGAAATTCTTCAACTTCCCTGTTTCCCCACAGCTGGCACCATTGTCCCCTTTGCTACTTGAGGCTAAGAGTAAAAATGAAGTGAAGTGAAAGTCACTCAGTCGTGTCTGACTCTTTGCGACCCCATGGACTATACAGTCCATGGAATTCCCCAGGCCAGAATACTGGAGTGGGAAGCCTTTCCCTTCTCCAGGGGATCTTCCCAACCCAGGGATTGAACCCAGGTCTCCCGCATTGCAGGCGAATTCTTTACCATCTGAGCCACAGGGGAAGCCCAAGAATACTGGAGTGGGTAGCCTATCCCTTCTCCAGCGGATCTTCCTGACCCAGGAATTGAACCAGCATCTCCTGCATTGCAGGCAGATTCTTTACCAAATATTTGCATATTACTTTGGGGCCAACAATGTGATAGATGGGGTTATTCCTAGGAGTTGATTTTTAAAACAGGAGCAGTTTTGAGTATTTCTAGTGTAATTGTTTATATCTGGACACTGTTAAGGAATCCACTCAGACACACACACACACACACACACACTCCTGTGCAGGAGGAGGCCAGGCCCTAACGCATCCCCTTACCTGAGCAGATAGAATGGTGTTACTTACAGGAATGGCTCTGTGCCCGAATCCTGGCCTGGCCTCCCCGGGCCTTAGGCACCAGCCCCTGACTTGAACGTCTCAAAAAAACCTTGTGGGCATTGACTCTCATGGTCATCTCCCCAACTGCTCCTTCTGAGTTGTCTGGTGCCAAACAGCTGGGAAATAAATGAAGTCTCAACAGATCAGGAGAGTCCGTTGGTGAGAGGACTCACTGGCCACGAGTGTGAAGCTGAAGAAACAGTGAAATGCTCTGAAATACTGTGAGTTTCCGATGGAGACCAGGACCCAAACACCAGCAGGGCCTGCCGTGTAGGGGAGCAGGAGGGTCAGCATTTTAATAGAAGAGGAGCGGCCATGGTTCAGGGACACCCTGCTCGGGACATGGCGTCGTCTGGGGACACTGACCACATCTTCCATTGTCACAATCAGGAAAGGTGAGGCTGGTGTCCAGCTGGGACAGGCAAGTGATGTTGGTGAAAATCCTACAGCACGTGGGACAACACCCACCTCAGGGAATTCCTGAGCCCAAAATGTTAACAGAGCCAAGACTGAGGAACCCGCCTGGACTCAGTGTGAGGGGACCCGCCTGGACTCAGTGTGAGGGGACCCGCCTGGGCTCAGTGTGAGGAGACTCACCTGGGCTCAATGTGAGGGGACCCGCCTGGACTCAATGTGAGGGGACCCGCCTGGACTCAATGTGAGGGGACTCGCCTGGACTTGTATGACGGGAACCCGCCTGGACTCAGTGTGAGGGGACTCGCCTGGACTTGTATCCCACCTGGACTCAATGTGAGGGGACCCGCCTGGACTCAGTATGAGGGGAACCCGCCTGGACTCAATGTGAGGGGACTCACCTGGGCTCAATGTGAGGGGACTCGCCTGGACTTGTATGGCGGGAACCCGCCTGGACTCAGTGTGAGGGGACTCGCCTGGACTTGTATGGAGGGAACCCACCTGGACTCAGTGTGAGGGGACCCACCTGGACTCAGTATGGGGGGAACCCGCCTGGACTCAGTGTGAGGGGACCCACCTGGGCTCAATGTGAGGGGACTCGCCTGGACTTGTATGGGGGAACCCGCCTGGACTCAGTGTGAGGGGACCCACCTGGACTCAGTATGGGGGGAACCCACCTGGACTCAGTGTGAGGGGACCCACCTGGACTCAGTATGGGGGAACCCGCCTGGACTCAGTGTGAGGGGACCCGCCTGGACTTGTATGGGGGGACCCACCTGGACTCAATGTGAGGGGACCCGCCTGGACTCAGTATGGGGGGAACCCACCTGGACTCAATGTGAGGGGACCCGCCTGGACTCAGTATGGGGGGAACCCGCCTGGACTCAATGTGAGGGGACCCCAGGCTCAATGTGAGGGGACTCAGTGGACTTGTATGGGGGGAACCCACCTGGACTCAGTGTGAGGGGACCCACCTGGACTCAGTATGGGGAACCCGCCTGGACTCAGTATGGGGAACCCACCTGGACTTGTATGGGGAGAACAGAGGAAGATTTTCCTGGCAGCTGGGTTGGGGGCTTTGAGGACAGGAAGCATGTAAACTGGTACTTAAGGTGGGAACAGGGTCTGGGGGAGTCCTCCACCAGAGTCTGTGCACAAACCAGCAGATCCCGACCATGGTTGGCAGCCCGCCCAGGCACCTGTATCTCCTAATGCCTGGACAGACGCTCCGAGCACTGTGCTTCTCTCTGAGGGCTACCATTCCCCCTCCTCCAGGAGCTGCCTGGAGCATTTGGGGAGCAGGACCCCTGCTTTTCCCACGTTCCTCCCCTCTGAGTGTCCTTAATGAATGCACAATGCAGCTTTTCAAAAAATAAAAGATTAAAAAATAATGGATGGGAAGATATGCAGGCCTAGCACCAGCTGTGATAACTTCCCAAACCTGATGCTCATTTTAAAGAGTTCTCCAGGTTCATCACAGCGCTGTGGAGCCGACTGACTCAACATCCACGCCGCCATGCACAGCACTGCAGTGCGCTTGTCCTGGTCCCAGCGGAGAAACTCAACCTGCCAGTTTCCGGAAATTGTCTTCCAGAACCTTGCTAACACCCTGATGGGCCTCTCACAGAATATGAACACTTACTCCAACCCTAGTGATGACCCAAACATGCCGAAATTAGACCCACACCATGCTGATGACTGTCTCCTGAATATTTTAATGCTGACAAATTTTTTTTTAATTTAAATTTATTTATTTTAATTAGAGGCTAATTACTTTACAATATTGTATTGGTTTTGCCATACATCAACATGAATCTGCCACGGGTGTACAAATTTAAATAATTAATTCTCACAAAGTCTTTACAAAATCTGTAATTTTTCATTTTTTTATGCCCCTGAGATCTACATCACCTTGAAAAAATTGATCAAATCGTTTAAGAAAGAAGAAATTAGACAAGAACTGGAGACCAGGCTTTGGACGAGAGCAGCGTCAGCCTTCCGGAGCCCCAGCCAACAGAGAAGACACAGCTGTTGTCTTGCAGACCCAGGGGCCCCCCCAGGCCTCTGTAAAGTGGGTCCCCCTCACACACTTACAAGGGAAGCCCTTTCCTCAGCTTCATTCTGGAAGAATTCTCTGGAATTCACTCTCCCCACCACCTGGCCCCAATCTACTGGCAACACAAACGCATTTTTCAAATGATTGAAAACAATTAAAAATTAATACAAAATTTAAGGTATATTCAGTTGACTTTTTCAGTCTGTTTCCCTAAGCAAGGTTAAACCTAATGGTACACTAAGCAGATTTAGTAAACGACTTTGTTATATATCAATGGCAGTGTAGAAAAGTTGCACAATTATTTTGATAAAACAATATTATTCAAACTTGACTGGAAAGCTTTCTACCATCATTTTATCTGTGGTTGAGTGTATCTGTGTCTGTCTGGGTGTGTGTGTGTCAGTGGGTGTATCTGTGTGTGTTTGAGTATGTGTGTGTTTCTGTGTGTATATCAGTGTGCGTCTCTGCCTGTGTGTGTCGATACACGTGTGTGTACACGTATGTCTGTCTCTGCCTGCTTGTGTGTGTATGTTTGACTGCCTGTGCGTTTGTGTGTGTGTGTGTGTGTCTGAGTGTGTTTCGGGGTGTGTCTGTATGTGTGTCTGAGCATGTGTGTATCTCTGTGTGCATATATCTGTGTGTGCCTGTGTGTGTGTCTGCCTGTGTTCTCTGTGTCTCTGTTCCTGTCTGCTGGTGTGCATCTGTCTGACTGCCTGTGTGTGTGTGTTACTGGTGTGTCTCTACGTGTGTCTGAGCATGTGTGTATCTCTGTGTGTATAGGTCTGTATGTCTCTGTCTGCCTGTGTGTGCATGAGTGTACATGCGCTTATCCGCCCCCTCTCCTCTGGCTGCAGACCTTGTCCCTGCTCGGGTACCTGTCTCCGGGTGATTTCTATGAGCTTACTTCATTACTGTATATCATCCGGTACAGAGTTGAACCTGATAAATTAAAGATCAAAAAATAAAAGCAGAGAAGTGGTTGTCTGCATTCTTTCTTGGTGAATCACAATTAGCAAATAAATGAATAGATGACCCTTCATGGTTCCCATCATAAAAATAAAAGGGACGCAGGCTACCGGGTAGGCTTCTCGCTAATCGGTCGCATCCATCTGCAGCCTTTGTCTCCTGGTCCTCGGGCTCTGCTCTCCTGGCCCAGCCTGTTTACTGAGGTCTCCTGAAAGCCCAGAAGCCCACAGGTCAGGGAACGGGGTTTTGATGGATTATGGGATTGTAACTGTCCAGGCCAGTTGACAGCTTTTATTGGCTGGGAGGATGAGCCTGTAAACCTTTATATAATTATTGTATTAAAGACACCAGGCCTCTGTGTTGCTGGCGCTTGTTCAGGGATCAATGTGAAGATAATTTCAAAAATGAATAGTAAGTATTGATCGTCCCATGGTGGAGCCTTATCAGTGGCCAAGGCGGGTGACCGCGATTATAACTTCAATGTCATTTATGATGATATGATGCGTGTTGCCGAGGAGCAATTTAAACAAAGGCTGATTTAATTCACAGTGGATTTTTGTAGTGTGATGGGTAATAAATCACAATCTATGTAATTTTTAGAAATGAACACATGTTGGCAGTGGTTCAGGGCAGCTCCTGAGAGATCTGGAAATGGCCAGGGAGGGGACTCAGCCCAGGACCCCTTCTGAATGATTGGGCTGTGCTTGGTTCTGGCATTCACACGACCTTGGGGTCCCTGCTGGCAGCTGCTGGTTAATTTTCTTCACTGAGGACACAGTTTAACTTTCTATCTGTCTGCCAATTACCTGACATTTTCAACTTATCACCTTCTATTTTTTAAACGATTGGACGCACATCCACATTTTGACATTTTTTTTTAAAGCGGGTATTCATTGCCTGTGATGCTGAGGCATCTCCCGGTCACCCCGCTGCACGATCCCTTTTTGCTGAGAAAATTAGCACTGGCTTACATAACCACATAAAGAAAAAAAACCCGACCATGTTTTAATTGCTATTTCTAACATCCTTGGCTAGATGTTGTCAACTTCCAAGCTTCCACCTTCAGGGCTGGACTATGTGTGGAGACTGTCAAGTGGTCCCTCAGGGAAACCACACTCAGTGGTGCTCGTTGGAGGAGGGTTTTCTTCTTTAGAAACAAATCTTTGCAAGGAAATCATTAAGAAATTTTGAAACAAAATGAGTGGACTGACTAGCAAAGACCTTGAAAATTAGAAAAAATTGGAGCAACAACCATGAGTGATAACTTGTTGATTTCAAGCGTTGATACCAACAACCCATCTTATATCTGTTCATTTCAGAAGAAAAGAATTTAGGTGTTTCAAGGTGAGTGTATGCAGATAGAGTGCCAGAAAAGAGCCTTAAAGGATTAGAAACTAAAAATAGAGACCAGGCTGTGTCTGCTAGAGGCCAGAGTGCCCTGGTCCCACACCGAATGGGTCACGTGGAGAAATAAAGGTGGGGTGGGAGACACCTGGCCCAGCACGTCCCCTGCTGGAGCAGTGCTCAGTGGGGAGGACCCCAGGCACATGGCCACAGGGGAAATAAGTGACTGCATGTCTGAGGTCAACTTTTACAGTAAGTAATTCAGACTCAATAAACAAGGACATGCTGTTGGAGAGGGATTCTCTCAGTTTATAGGTTTATAGCCATGGCCCTAGGACTCCAGGCTCTGCAGTCACGGAGCACACAGGCTTTAGCCTTGGGAGCAAAAATTAAGAGAAACCTAGAATGATCCTATCTCTTGGTTTTTATCTTATTACTATCATTTTTTGGCTTGTTACATCTCCCTCTATTTTCTAAAAGTAGTCATAGTGTTACAAACCCTCCCTTTTCACGCGGTGAGAAACCTCCTGTTCTCTTTTCACATAATTTCCCTATGTTGTGCTTTTGAGGACATGTTCCTCTCAGTTGACGTGAACAAATATGACTACGCTACCCTCCACACAACTGCATGCCATTTACAAAATGCACTGCTTAATGCTGATAATCTCACAGACCCCCGCCCCACCCCTCACGTTTTCTCCACCTCTGAGTCTTCCGAGGCTGAACACCTCCCGCTACAGTGGGAGAAAGAGAGAGTGGGATGAGTGGAGAAATTGGCTTAGACATACATTCACTGCCACGTGTAAAATCGACAGCTGGAGAGAAGTTGGTTTGTAACACAGGGACCCTGAGGCCTGCAATGGTCTGGGGGGGTGGGACGGGGGAGGGGAGGGGAGCTCAAGAGGGAGGGGATATATGTATATCTATGGCTGAATACGGCTTCCCTGGTGGCTCGGATGGTAAAGAATCTGCTTGCCATGCAGAAGACCCACGTTCGATTCCTAGGTCATGAAGATCCCCTGGAAAAGGAATTGGCAACCCACTCCAGTATTCTTCTCTGGAGAATCCCATGGACAAAAGAGCCTGGCAGGCTATAGTCCACAGGGTCGTAAAGAGTCAGACACGAGTAAGTAACTAACACTTTCACTTTTCATGGCTGAATTGTGTTGTTGTACAGCAGAAACCAACACAACATTGTAAAGCAATTTCCCTCCAATTACAGAATAAATTAAAAAAAAAAGAAAAAGCAGTCATGTTCATCTCTTACCCAGAGAGGAAAACACTCTGTCTTTCTTGTTTCCTGCCCCTCAGAAAACATCACCCACCCCCCATTCTATTATCACAGATCACATGGAAAAGATCGCCAGGTGGTCCCATGGCCTTGAGGGGGACACACACATTCCAAGCCGGGACAGTGACTTTCATCCTGGACCCTAACCTTGGCCGCCTGGGCTCCTGGCCGCCTCAGCTGCCCTCTCCAGGAACTGCACCCCCCACCGCATCCCGCATGGCAGCCCAGAGCGGTCCGTCCCTGCCCACAGCCCTTTCCCCTAAAGATGTTTCCAAGAGATTAAAGCTTCTCATTATGTAGGGCGACTGTGTCCTCTAGCTCTGAGTTTTGACTCACAGTCTAGAATCAGATTTTCTATCATGAAAGCGTTGACAGAAATGTACTATCACAGGTGTGTGTTGAGTCCCTGTTGTATTTTGGGCATGATGCTAAGTCCTCCAGCAATGGAGCCAAGACAAGCCTTTCTCTTTACGGAGCTGCTCATGCAGAGCGTGGGGCCACGTGTCGATGGGTAAATCCCACCACGGTCGACAAAAGCAGAGACGGGCTGCCAGTGTCAGGGTGGGTCTGTTGTCTAGGACACCCCTCCAGCCCTGACGGCGAGGCTGGGCTTCTCAGAAAACAGAGGGGGCAGGGGCCGTGGCTCCACTAGCTGGGCAAATGGGGAGGTGTTCAGTTCAGAGAGAGCAGCATGGCAAAAAACGTGAGGTCAGGAGAGGGCTGGGGAAGGGAGGGGACAAATCCTTGACCTGGGAACCGGGTCAAGTGTGAAGACAGGGAGGTCATTTTTAGGGACAAGTGTTATGTATTATCCCAACATTTCCATATTCTATCTTTCTGATGAATTACCCATTTAATAGCTTCCTTGGCAATCATTTTGGAAAGTTATACCAATAAAATACTATAGTTTTTAAATTTCCCCCAATTTAAGGCCTCATTACCTCCTGTAATAAGGACAGAGTTACGTTGGTAGCTCTGTACTGTACTTAAGAGCCACCGCGTGTCTAATGAGGAAGATGCCTTTGAATCTTGAGTTTTCTACTGTTTCCGGTGTTTCATTTCTAACAGCAACAGGAGTAGGAGTGTAACTACCTGACTTTTCAGCCTAAATGGGTTATTTCCTCTTTAAAACTAGAAATGTATATTATATGGAAAAACTTTACATTGTATGATTTTTATGTGTGGCTCAGTTTGTCTTGCTTTGGTCTCAGTGTATCCTCGAAGGTACTGCCTTGGGACAGCATGCGGCAAGATTTGTGACCTGAAGGATTTGTGTAGTTTTAACAATTATTATCAGTAAACCTTGAAGCATGATCCTAAGAAATCCCAAGATCTCTCAAGCGACTTACCTTGTATTGATGATACCATATTTGTATTCTATTTTAGTGAGTTGTGTATTTGTTTTGGAGAAGGCAATGGCACCCCACTCCAGTACTTTTGCCTGGAAAATCCCATGGACGGAGGAGCCTGGTAGGCTGCAGTCCATGGGGTCTCGAAGAGTCGGACACGACTGAGCGACTTCACTTTCGCTTTTCACTTTCATGCATTGGAGAAAGAAATGGCAACCCACTCCAGTGTTCTTGCCTGGAGAATCCCAGGGACGGCAGAGCCTGGTGGGCTGCCGCCTCTGGGGTCGCACACAGTTTGACACGACTGAAGCAACTTAGCAGCAGCAGTAGTCTTAGGCCAGGCTCCGCCGTCCCTGGGATTCTCCAGGCAAGAACACTGGAGTGGGTTGCCATTTCCTTCTCCAATGCATGAAAGTGAAAAGCAAAAGTGAAGTCGCTCAGTCGTGTCCGACTCTTCGCGACCCCATGGACTGCAGCCTACCAGGCTCCTCCGTCCATGGGATTTTCCAGGCAAGAGTACTGGAGTGGTTGTGCTTTCTTGTCTTGGCAAATTTTTCCCACTTTACAGATGAGGAAATAGATACACAGTGCCCCCTACCCCAGGCCTGGCCATGGCACATGGATCCTTGGGTATGGTGAGACCCCAACTCAGATCTGCCTGACCCCAAAGTTAGTGTCTCAAGGTGAGTTGGAGGCTCTGGAAGACATTTCTTCCTTTTTGCTCTAAGTGGATTAAGACCTGAACAGTTTTAAGGAAATGAGAATTTATCTGATCATTTGAGACCATGAGCCAAGGATATTTCAGTCTCTTTCTCCGTCATCTGTTCTGAAAATATCAGTTCTCAAAGTTGGGGAAAACAACAAAACAAAACTTTGCCTCGTATTTGAATGAGCAGAGCCTCCGAAGCCCCATTCTGTGCTTCATGGGTGATGTGCTGAAGCACCGTCCCCTATGATCCAGCAAAGCAAACACTGGATGAGCTTCCGCCTCCTCCAGACCCTGAGCCAGCAGACCGCTCCTCCAGAGGACAGATGGCCCCTCCTGAGGACAGACGGCCCCTCCTGAGGACAGATGGCCCCTCCTGAGGACAGATGGCGCCTCCTGAGGATGGACTGGCCTTCCAGACAAACAGTTCTGAGTCTCCTTGTCCTCAAGACGCTCCTGCTTGTCCACCCTCCCCACATCTGGCTCCCCTGCTTTCTCTGTCCTCCCTGGAAAAGAAAACCTTTGGTCTGACCCTTAAGATCCCTGGTGACCTCAAGGTCAGGACTGTCCCAGGGGCCACAGCCCCTGGGCATCGCCCTTTCACTTCCCAGCAGTAATCCTTCCCTTTAGAGACCTCCGTGCTCCGTCTGGATCATTTTTATTGGACACCTATCTTCATCAGTACGGAATAAAGGCTGCTGAATGAATTCAACTTTTACCAAGCAAACTGCTTCCTCTCGGGGCTGCATGTTCCCAGTTCTGCAGGTGCGGCAGGTACCACACAGACGCACTGTCCCTCCTTCAAAGATCCCACTAAGTGCTACTCTCTTTTTTTCAGAAGACTCCTGGGCAATTATTTTAAGTGCCAACAGATTTTATACGTGAAAAGATAATAGAGCAGGTGGTTTGCATGTCCGGTGTCATGAATTCTGTCCAATGAAATAAACTGCCTATAGCATATGCTTGTATCCTTGCTCCGCATTCGCCAGGGTGGCCTTCAAGAACAGAGGCTGAGTGCGAGTCCACAGACAGAAGACACAGCCGGTCCCCCCAAACCCGGAGAGAAAGGCCCATGTGATGGGGGAGGCCGGCTCTCAGCACCTGCTCACTTGTGTTAGTGGAAGGGGTCAGAGATGCGGATAAATCAATGTATTCGACTATCCTAAAATAATTACTATTGATCTACAGAAGACTGGAATTCTTGCCTTTATATTTAAATATTGATATATATGACACCCTGGAAATCCAGAGTCTTTGAAGTAAACTGATGATGACACCCTCCTAAAAATGCCCGTCTGAAGTGCGCCTGAAGATGCTCTGGCCTCCGGATCCGTCCTTGACCCATCTCTGCTCCATCAGCAGGACGGACCCCCTCTTAGAATGTACTGGAACTTTGTGAGTTATGGTTCCTGCTGGAAACATGTGGCTCTTTCAGAGGGGACTTTGGGGCGACCCTAGGCATAGAAATGGGCCAGTGGGAGGGGAGAAGGGGGCAGCAGGGGTGCCAGGCTGACAGGAGGGGGCAGGACCAAGAGTCCAGTGAAGGAAGGGGCCCTGGGACCCTCAGAGGAGGCGGACACCCCCACAGGGGCACTGGTTTTCAGTGATGGCTTCAGCTGCCTAGCTTCCCCCAGCGAGGGAGCTGAGGACCCCCTCCCCAAGCCCCCATCTGCTGTCCCCGCTGGAGAACCACGGAGACCTTGGATGGAGCCAGGCAGTCCATCTTGGCAGGCGCGGCAAGGCGACGGGTTTGGAGAGGGAGAAGGAAGACAGCCAGACGCTGAGAACCAGCCCTGGTCCCATGCGGGGCTCCCGAAGTGAAGCAGGATGGGGCTCAGCCTTACAGGCCAACAGCAGAGTGAGGGAGATGCCCTGAGTGTCTGTCCCTGGGCTGTGGTGGCGATGCATCCCAGGGTGGAGGTACAGAGTGACTCGCCCTCCCTCCCTGGAGAGGTTAAGGGCCCCTGGAGGCCCAGGGTGAACTTGTGGGAGAGCAGAGGGCTGTGTCTTGTGGATGGCTGTCCAAGGAGCCCCCTCAGTGGTAGGCGCTAAAGAAGTACCATGGGGACGGGCAGAAGTGGGGATGGCTGGGCCTGGGGGCTGTAAGCCGCAGTAGTGAGCGAGAGAGGCCCTGAGGCCCAGGCAGGAGGGCGGGTGTCCTCCTCATGAGGGGGGTCACTCAGCACTGTAACAGCTGGGCCTGAGTGAGCACAGCTAGAAACAGGAGAGCTGGTCACAGGGCAACCGCGCTTGCACAGAAGTGTGCACCAGGGGAGACGTGGGGCGGCCTCAGATGCGTCAAAGAGTGGCGGGTGGAGTCCGGGACCACGTGTCAGTGAATTTCAGTGAGGCGAAAGGAGACAGACTCCATATTGTTATCAGCAGGCCATGAGCCGGTAATAAGGAGGGGAAGAGAATTGATTAGCAATGCTTTTGAGGCAGGTACACATGAATTTCATCTTTTTTTTCCCTTCTGATTATGTAATTACCATACATCTTAAATAATCTGCAGTTTATAACAAAGCAGAAACAAGGAATTAAAAACGACCAGAAATGACCTTAATGGTAGCGTCTAAGAAATAACCACTGGTTTACCACTTCTAACACATTCATTATCAAATATTGCATACTTATTGGTGGCAGACATAATTTTCTACAGAAGAACCAACACAATACTTGGATAGAAGGGACTGAATAAATTTGCATTGTATAAGTAACTTCTTTGCAGAAATTTAGATTATATTGTATATATATATATATATATAATTATGGTATATATATAGTTGTGTATATACTATACATATAGTGTGTGTGTGTATATATACACTAATGCACTTATTTTCAAAACAGTGCTACCAAGACAGACTTCAGTCCCTACTCTCTTGTTCATGGATATTCCTCCATATGAAATGTCAAGGTCCAGGCACAGAAACTGCAGGAAACTCCCTTCTTTGCAAAGAAGCCCACATGTTGGGGGAGGTGGGGAGGGGTCTTGAGAAGCAAGGTGAACAAGAGGGAAGTGGCAAAGGGAGCAGAGGAGCTGGTGCAAGGTTGTACACGGCGTCTTGCCAGCTTAAATCTCAAGTGAGGAGTGAGTTCACTGCAGCTCTAAAGACAGTATTTTCTGCTGCCAAGACGTGAATGAGCTAATTGTGTTTTAAATAGTTCACCTTACAAAGAATTTTCTTTCTCGATGTGAAAAGGGCGGTGATTTATTCATTTTCCTTTCTATTATTTGCTACAGACTTTCTCTAGCATCTTCTTCATACATCACCCCTCTATTGAAACTAACCCTGAAATCACAATATAATTAGTGTAGATCGCAGGACATGCATGAAATTAAACAAGCAGCTTTAAACTATCTCGGCAGCATCTTTTAGAAGGCGATGGAAGGGCCCTTCACTGAGCGTTCCCAGGACAGCATCTCTCACCTTGGCAGACAATCCAACATAAACGGTGATGTAACTGGGCAGTGGGCACTTAAAAAAGATTGCCAGGAGATGCGACAAAGAACTAAATTAGTAAAGGAAGCTTAATTATCTTGCCTCCAGTCTCCCTCTGGTCAGTGTCCCAATTGAACAGGGACAAAACTCAGCGTTTTTATAAATGCACTACTTTAGACTTACAATGATTCTTTTCTCAACCATCTATCTAGAAATGCACCAGCCATTTTTTTTTTCTTGTTTTCAGATTTAGAAAGAGTATTATACTTCATTCACTAAAATATCGGAGAAGGCAATAGCAACCCACTCCAGTACTCTTGCCTGGAAAATCCCATGGACGGAGGAGCCTGGTAGGCTGCAGTCCATGGGGTCGCTAAGAGTCGGACACGACTGAACGACTTCACTTTCACTTTTCACTTTCATGCATTGGAGAAGGTAATGGCAAACCCACTCCAGTGTTTTTGCCTGGAGAATCCCAGGGACGGCAGAGCCTGGTGGGCTGCTGTCTACGGGATCGCACAGAGTCAGACACGACTGAAGTGACTTAGCAGCAGCAGCAGCATTAAAATATAAATATCCACAATCCTTTCTTCTGCATTTCTTAAAGCAGCCATTTTTGACAATTTTCCAACTTAAAAATGGTAGCATAGGGATTTTTAAAGAAATAAAGGATGTAGTGTGAGCCACTCATTTAGATACACATCAAATTCTGCAGACGGTTCTGCTGTGCTGCCCTTTTTATTCAGACACAAGCACACCCCACGTGTCAGTGTCCTAAGAGACAGAAGAGGACAGTCTTTAAGCCATGGTCATAAGTGCCAACAGAGTAAAAACGTGGTGAAGTCACTTCAGGAAAACATACATTCATGAGAAAGGAAGAAGCCCATTGTCTTTGAGATTATAAATCTGCTCTTTTACAGTGTTTTTGAGTTGTCTTAAACTGCAGTTAGTGGGGAGAGAGGACATCCTTCAGCATTTACCTTTTACTTCCACCTGGTCTATTCTCCGTGACCTCTTTGCTCACCTGGAATTAGAGTTGGTAGGATCCTAGGTCTTTAACTATGTTAATTTTAACCTAAAGAAAAGCAAAGCTGATTCACTGGGAAATGATCTACAGCAGCCTCTTCTTTCTGCTTGAGCTTGGCCATGTAACCCCGGCAACAGGTATTAGTGGGAAGATTGAGTAGCTTTTACGTTGGTGGCCAGTCCTGTAAGGATGGGCCCTGGTGAGCAGAAGGGCCTTGGTGAACTTGGCCCAGGCTGGGAAATCTGGGGCTTGCTCATTTTTGTCCATCTTCCTCTGAGTTATAGGACTGAACAGCTTGCTTTCCATCTCTTGCCACTCCACTTATTTTTACTATTATTTACTCAAATGTGTGATTTTTAATGCCTAATTTATAATGGAACCATGACAAATGATGTGAGAACACCCAGTGATGATGGAGCAAAGTGAAGAAACCAAGTCAAGTCCTGGAGAATGTGAGCCTCCTCATTAGCCAACTGAACAGTGGAAAGCTGCAGTGGGGACAGAGGACCTGATCCCCTCAGGAAAAGTGTTCGTTTCAGTGGTGAGAAGAGTGTCTTTTAAGAAGACTATCACTGAATACTTAATCTTTCCTTTCTAAGCCTTATGTTGCTTCTGAAATCTAATTCACACTTTAAATATCATACATTTGAGAGAGTTTGTTGAGGCTATTACATAAAATAATAAGCCTAAAGATTTTGTGTGTGTGTGTATATATATATATGTATAGGCTTCCCTTATGGCTCAGATGGTAAAGAATATGCTTGCAATGCAAGAGACACAGGTTTGATTCCTGGGTTAGGAAAGATCCCCTGGAGAAGAGAATAGCAACCCACTCCAGTCTTCTTACCTGGAGAATTCCAAGGAGAGAGGAGCCTGGCGGACTACAGCCCATGGTGTCACAAATAGTCAGACACAACTGAGTGACTAACACATACACGCGTACATATATACACACACATATAGAAAATATTCTCCAGTTTTCTTATATTCTGAAAATCATGCTATGCTTTGTGGCAGTCTGGAGGGCTGCAGTCCACGGAGTCGCAAAGAGTTGGACACGACTAAGTGACTAACGCTTTCACTTGTGGCAAGAAAATAATAATCATGGTGGTAAAAATCAGAAGAGAAAACATAGCAAAGCCCTTGCTTTTTGGTAATATACGTATGGAATCTCCATTGCACAGGCTATAGCGCTGACTTAGTTTCAGCTCAGAAGATGCGGAGACTGACAGATACGCACCTTTGCTGTCGCCATATAGACTTATTCTGTCCTGTTAGCCTCTGTGTATGTATTTGCATGTCTGTCTCTCTTACACACACACACACACACAAGCCCACACACGGGTACCAATTGCCACAGTGTCTCTCTGCTCATCTTCATGAGGAATATTTCAAAGACCTAAGTATGTGCCGTATCAGGACCAGCTCAGGGGGAATCATTCAAACCAATGCAATTTACTCAATATTGGTCAGTTTGACTCCTGACCCTGGTCCCTGGGCAGCGTATCCTTGGCAACCGTGTGTGAAGTCGGGATGTGCTCATTGCTCTCATCTGAGACAGCTTGCTAAAGGCTGCACGACACAGTCTGGCCTCTTCACAGAAAATTAGAAATCCGATAATAGATGATATTCTGATCAGATTGGTATTTACATCAGGAAAGCCACAGTCATGGGGGCCGGGGTGTCGTGCTGTCTAGACCCTTCGGTTGGTCTCTCGCGTGAGTCATAGGATGGGAGTTTTTTGGCTTGCTGTTTCATTTTGGGGGGAGGGGAGGAGTTAGAGAATGCCTTCTCACCTGATGTGAGACCACATCATAGAAATGGATGAGCTGATCCCCAGTTTGGCAAAATGAACCAGAAAATTTCACAGGAAATACCTCTCAGAAAATACGATCGAGTGTTCTCATTTCTGTTTCTTAAATAAGAATAATTTCAGCAAAGGCACACTATGTCTGTGTGCATAAGTAAGAAACTGCAAAAGTGGGCAATCTATAAACACAGGATGTCATGCTGGAGTTGCCAGAAAATTCTGAAAATACTTTTGCTTTGTTGCTATTGAGCTCCACGTGATCTACTTGTCACCGTAACACTGTTTCCAGCAAATTGTGGGGAATTCGGGATGATGAGTTTCTATAGAATGAAGAGCTTGGTCTGCGCCTACACCACCTTTCTTTCTTGGGAAATACTACACTCTTCTCTCAACATTTTTACATTTCCAGCTTTTTCAACTTGAAATATTGTCTCACACGCATTTCCCAAATTTCGTAGAAAAGAAACCTGGCTTAGCTTATGCTGGAAAAATATTTTAATTTTATGCTTCATTTCCTTTTTTGAGATTTAGAAATAATGGGTGTTTGTTATCATTAAAACAAAGTAACACTGAAGCATATCTCCAGAGTCCTGATAAATAGTAACAGGCAGATTCCAGAGGCCAGAAGCAGAGAATGGTGACAAACAGTGATGCAGGTTCGAGAGCAAATGCCAAAGTCGAGAGGGACACCCAGGGGAGACAGAGAAGGGCACCCAGGGGACAGAGGAGGGAATCCAGGGAGGGGCACAGGAGGGAATCCAGGGGGGACAAAGGAGGGAATCCAGGGGGTACAGAGGAGGGAATCCAGGGGGACAGGGAGGAAATCCAGGGGGCAGAGAAGGGAAGGAGGGAAGGTTGCCAAGCCTGTGGCCCATCAACTCGACGTTCCCACAGAAGTTCTCTGAGAAAAGAACTGTAAGATGCTTCCTTCAGGTGTCCCTGTGAGGATGACGCTGGGGGTGGGGGCGGGCATCCACCATGACCACGAGTTCCTCGGAACATGAGTGATGAGGACTTGGGGAGGACTTCTGTGTCTATGAAACCTGGTGAAAGTTTACCTGTGCTGAAGTCACATGCTTTTGATCTTCTGCTGAGCGATGGACCAGGCTTTGGTGAGTTAGGTTAGTGGGCGACCTGAGGGTCACACCTGATGTATACGGAAGGTTGGGATTATGGAGTTAGGACGTCCTTGCTTAGCCAGATCCTGAGCACTCACAGGCCCACCTGGAATCGGCTGCCTGTCGCCTTGGTCATTTTCACCTCTTGCTGTTTCACGTTGTGCTGCTCAGCTGCCTTCATCTCAACACAATTGTTTCTACCTGCAAATAAAGAAGTGCAGCCATGGAGGCCTGTGCACAGTGGTCTCATGGAGAGTCTCCTGTCAGTGTGGGACCAGGTACCGCCGGGCCCAGGTCAAACACAGCAAGTGTTTATGGTCAGGAACCAAACGGGGTGATGTGGGGAAAGAAATGCTCTCTCACACTACTCAGCAGCAATTTGCTAAATATTACTCATGGTCACAAGCTGAAGTTGCTATTTCCTGAGTTTCTTCCCAGGAAATGAACTAACTCATCTCTTAGGAAGAGAGAAATTCTGTGATGATAGTGATTTGATCATGAGTCTGGGGCGGAATAAGCTTTTCTTCCAGGCACTCATTTAGACCTCCCTTCAAGATGCTCCTGTCTTGCTGATCTGGGCAGCGGGAAAGGAAATACCAAGCTTCCCCCATGCCTGGGATGGTCAGAGCTAAGGGCACAATGGGCTGGAGTGGAGAGAGACCTGTACTTCATTCTTTCTGGGGTGAAAGCCTAAGGCAAACAGATACAACTCTCTTCTGATGGCACATGATCAAAAGGAAGCATCTTCATCCTTTAAGATGAAAATTACTTTTTTAAATCAGCAGTGACTGGTTGATTTTAGTCATGATGCATTTTGAAGTGTAGTCGGCCATCACAGATTAGGTGCTTTGCATGGTGATGTATTTTCTGGGCCAAGACATTGCGCGCCCTCGAGGCCACCAGCTGCACTCAGCCCTCGGTCCTCGGCCAGCTTCCTGCCTTGGTTTCACGTCATCACCCGTGCACCCGTTCAGCTCTTCTTCCTTTTATATGCAGACCCCTCCATGGTTTTTACACGGTTAGAAAACACTTAACCTTTTATCATGTTTGAACTTTCTCTGAAAGTGTCTGACAGTGATTTAAAAATTTTTAATGTAATGAATGTGTTAAAACAATCATTCACAAAACCATGTAAGTCAGAATATGTGATATTGATGTTGGTGATGAAGTAATCATTAACCTTTTGAGGAACATAAATTCCCAAATGAACAATTTAAGACAATGGTAGTTTTTACTACAGGCTTACATTGTTTCTAAGGTACACATTCTAGTTTTCAAGAACTTATGATACATTCAGTTCACCCAGGGGCTTAACCAATTGAGATGCTTTATTGTTTTGTGTGCCCTGATATCATTTAAGAGATGAAAGTTAACACACAAACACGGGATTTGTTAAGATACCCATGTGTGTGTGCTGAGTCACTTCAGTCATGTCTGACTCTTTGTGACTCTATAGTCTATAGCCCGCCAGGCTCCTCTGTCCATGGGATTCTCCAGGCAAGAATACTGGAGTGGGCTGCCATGCCCTCCTCCAGGGGATCTTCCTGACCCAAGGATCAAGCTGCATCTCTTATGTCTCCTGCACTGGCAGTCGGGGTCTTGACCATTGAGCCACCTGGGAAGCCCTTAAGATACTCCAATCCCTGCTTATCATAGGAAATAGAAGGTGTTCAAAGAAAATAAAATTAATAAATACTTGTATTTTCCAATACTTGTATTGGAAAATGAACTTTTCTCCTTGTGATTTTCAGCACACGGTCTTGTTGCTACAGAAAACACTCCTTCAGAGCCCAGGAGTCAAGTATAAGCTGAAACGCCCCCAGTCCAGGTGAGGATGAGGCAAGGTGACCGTGCTGAGCCTGTGAACCTGGGGAGGAGCTCCGACGTCTGAACTCTGGTGGGTGGTGGCCATGTGAGAAAGGGATCCACCTTTGCCAGATCTGCAAAATAAATAAATAAAGTGACGACATCAATAAGTCCTTATAAGAAAGTGACACCCCTAAGTCCGTGTAATAATATCCCAACTTTAAAGTGTTAACTGGTTTTTTTTAACTATGATGTAAGCCAAACAAAACCCTCCTGATGTGTGGTGTAAACATTCAAGACTTTCCATTTCCAGCAGTCAAGCAGTGCTGAGCCAGGGTCTCCATCACTTCCAACTTTTTCGTTAAAACGGGGAGTGGCTGCAAGTCACCATGGCTGCAGGCAAACCCCTCCACCATAACATCTTCCTTTGAGATGTTGGGTCAGTTTTGAAGATTAATGACAGGAATCACAAGAGCATTGTGCATTCAGTTTTAAAGGTAAAGAGAAAGGCAGAATATAGGAGTGGGCTGAGCCTGAAGCAGTTGCTGAGAGACTTACTGTGGAAGCAGGAAGTTGACGGCGCCCTTAATCCCGGACCCAGTGTGCGAAGGAGAGAAGCGCCTCAGTGAGAGAGCCCCGCCCCCTGCCTTTTACAAAAGGGAGGGTTTCACCAGGCACAAGACTGCTCATCCTGTGTTGTACACATACACACTTACATAGGTGAGTGTAGGTGATACCGGGGTTATCTCAGAATCTCTGTGTGTGTGTTTCATTGTATCTTCTTGTTAACCTCATCAAGTACCTGGAAATAAGATGCCCTAAACTTATACACACAATTAATATAAACGAAGTAAACAGCAAGGACCTACGGTATCGCACAGGGAGCTACACTCAACATCTTGTAATAGCATATCACGAAAAAGAATCTGAAAAAGAGTATGCATAAATAGATATGTATAACTGAATCACGTTGCTGGACACCTGAAATTCACACAACATTGTGAATCAATTAACATCAGTAAGAAGAGAAGAAACTACCGGTGCTTTGCTCAGCACACAGCATGCAATCTCTTTGCAACCCTCTTTTCTTAACATTTACTTATTAAAAGAAGAAATATCTGGTCCCTTTCCGTGGTTTCAAATTAACTAAACTAATAGGATTTAGTATTCAACCTTTATGAATTATCAAATATCTTTATTCCTTCTACCTGATTTCTAGAAATCTGATCTAACTAAAGGTATTCAAATTCATTTTTTGTATATTTGAATTTGGTAAGTTGCTTCTTACTTTCACAGCCTCAATTAAATTCTTAAAACTGAAGACAAAAAGTAAATATAATGGCAATTAGGATAATACAGTCCATCATTATATTAGGGATTTTAATATAGAATATTTGAATAGAACGTCTATGGCTGTTGAAGATGTTTCATATGCATTTATGACTGCATAGAGTTTAAAGTAATTGGATCTTCTATAAATCTTTCTAAAACCACATGCACATATGTGTATTTACATGTATATTATATATATGTATATATAACTTTTATATTGCACCCAGAGCTGAAAGCAAGCCTCAAAGCCTGTAACAAATAGAATATTTTTGTATTATTTTAGCTCAAAAGAAACACCAACAGGCTGCTAGTTCATTTGATTCTTTGTTCAGTACTGTCCAAATGAATTCACAATAAAATAAGATTGCTTTTAACAATTCGAACTTGTCTAAGAAGATTGAGCTGGGGAGATTGCCATTTCATCAACACACGCACATTTTCTCTGCCGGCCATCCAGACACACACACAAAAACAAACTTGTAAGAGCGGGCACTTTATCAAGCGCCCTCTCCATCCTTCATTAAACGACAGAAAATTGCTCTCTGCCGGGGTTGTCAATGCAGCCTGCCCTCCCAGAAGCCCATTTGTTTCACATGCGGGCGCCGAATATTGCAGGATTTGCAGATTTTAGGTGACAAATCACAGCCAAGTTTGCGTGGCTCTCAGAATTGTGTTTTGTTTGGGCATCTTTGGGGTTTAGTTTTGCGTGATTTTTAAGGGGAGGGGACCTCCCTCCCTGACAGAAGGGGAGCCTGTGTCTCTCGCGGGGCTCTGTAGATTCGGTGATCTTCTTCCTCCTGAAAAGTGTATTTCAAAGGCCCTTTACCCCCGAAAACCATTTCAAAGCGAGGGGTGATATACGTGGCTGGTTGAGACTAAAAGCACAGGCATAGTAGGAAACGTATTCTTTCATTGCCTCCTTTCTGTTCTTCATTAAATCGTATTGAATTTGTCATCTTTTTTAATTGCACTTACCCATAAGGGTGGTTAAAGGATTTTTTTTTTTAGTGACTTAAAAACTTGGCCATTTGACCCCCTTTCTGGAGGTTTTCTGACAAGGGAGAGCTTAGAAACCACAGCAGCAGTGGCTTTGTCAGGGCCCGTCTTGGACGCCCAGCCTACAATCAATGTGGCCTATTGAGCTTGGCTGCGAGGTTTACAGGGATGGGAGAACGCAGGGCTGAGGCTGGGAGGAGCGTCATTATTTATTCATACCCGGAGATTAACCACACCAAAGATTGTGGAAATTCTATCGCCAAGGTGAAGAAATAGAAGCCACTCTAAGTTAACGGGGGGCGGGGTGGGTGGGTTTGTAAGGAACACAAGATGAGGGCTTTCAAGAGGGACAGCCCAGAGCTCAGGGATATTTACATCTGCTCTGAATTTTCATCCAAACCAACCTATTTCAAGTTTGGGACCCAGCCCACCGTGGCTGTGTCCTTTCATTGTCATTGACGTGGCAGAGACTCACTCGTCTTTAATTCACCGATTACTCTTTGTCTTTAGTGTGCTGCGTCCGTGTCTGTTTGGGGGCCGTGAAATAAATGTGGGAGAGCACCGCTTTAGCTACCCACCACTTTGTGATTTTTTGTGGATTTTATTTTTCGACCTAAACAGACTACTTTCTCTGAAGAGCAAGCTTGGGGTTCTTGTTTAGATATGATTTACGATGCTACATTAACCCTTCATTGACCTAGAAATGCCCTAATATTAAAACAGTTTGACACATAGAAAATCAAAAGCCCTTTTATTGAAAGTGTTATTGTCCGCATCATAAGTTTCTTCGATGTGGTGCCGGCATCCCACCATCAATTTCCTTCTACTATTGAGCATGTATTGAAAAACTAATGGACAGAATCCTTTGTCATTTCTGTCCCAGTGACCAGCAAATAGCTCAGAGAGAGCTGGTGCCTTCTCATCACTCCAGGCACTTCTAAATGACACCGCTAAGATAACACGTTCCCGGTTTAAGGGAAAAAAGACATATTGGAGGTCCTGAGGATGAATCACAAAGGCCCTTTGTTTACTCACATACTCGGGAAGTTGTGACTTCACTGCTCTTAATTTCTCGCCCTGGAGTTCAGGAGAATGAAATAGGAGGTGGAAAACCTGGCCTTGCCAAGTATTCACTGGCTTCTGTATATATTGATTTTTGAGCCCCAGAGGAAGTATTTTTAGAACTGAAGTGATTTTACTTCTTTTCACTTTTCACTGTTGACGTACATCCACATATTTCAATAACTCTGATATGTTGATAGAAATTTTGATCAGTGTGTTAGTAATGGCACACAAGACGATCTTCACAAGGAAAGCTGCAGAAAGGACCCAGCTGCCGGCAGGATGTCTTCAGAAGATGTGGCCCTTGAAACGATGCTCCTCCGTCACACAAGATGTTCATATGGGAGCTCAGGTGTGTGCACAAGGATGAGGAAACAGAAACTGTATCACTATGCCAGTGCCCTATTTAATGTTCCCTTCTCGAGATTTCCCCCAGACTGTTCCTTCAGGAGGTGGCACTCCGGAATGAGTCCTTTGTACCACCCTGGAGGGCAGAGCACAGGTGTAAGAATCTGAGCAAGACTGGAGGCTGCGTCTCGGGGGCGGCTGGCCCACCGCTGTGGAATCCTGCAGTAGCTCCTCACCCCACACCCCCAGCAAAGCCAACCTTGTCTTCGCTTGCTTCTGCAACTGTCCCTCAAGTCCTGTGTTTTTTAGTGTTTTTGTTTTTTTATTTTCTTTTGTCACTAAGGTCATTAATGAACTTGTGGACTCTAGTGGAAAAGGATGAAGAGGCACCTGCCTCGGGCTGCCCCACCCTCAGCTTTCTGCCCTTACCACGATCTCCATCTGTTCGCGATCTCCATCTGTTCTTCTGGTCAACAATGCGAAAGTCACTGTAAAGTCTTCTCTGGATAAGAATGCCCCCAACCTCAGAGTACCTGTTATCACTGTGGGATGTCAAGGAGGAATGTGATTCAAATATACCTGTAATGTTTTATTGAACAATTGTATCAAAACCTAACTGGAGTGAATATGCACAGTGTTATTTGATAATGGCTAAAGTCACCAAGAATATGTCAAAGGGGAATTTTAATTAAACATATTTGGTGGATTGTTGTTGGTGTTCAGTCACTAAGTCATGTTACGCTCTTCGGTAGGACATAGTAACTATGATATTATAGCTTTTACTTTTACACTGCAAGGAGTCGAATACAACTGAGAGACTAACACTTTTACTTTTCCACAAGAGTAAAAATCGATTTTAAATTTTTATAAGGGGAAATTTAAATTTCCAAGACATCTTTCAAATGTGCCGAAGTACTGCAGAACACACGTTCATGATGACGTGTGTCCCACACACCTGCCTCAGCCCCGTCACTTCTGGGAAGGAGCCCAGTGACTTCACTGGGGCCACCAACACCATGCTACCTGTTGGTGGATTTCTGGACTGTTTCACAGTGGGGCCCAGCCCCAGGGACCTGAGCTCTGTGAGTGTAGCCTGAGGACAGGGCTGGGCTATACGGCTCTGGAGGGACAAGCAGAACAGTCAGAGGGGTGACGGTCACCCGCACCCTTCCAGCTTGTTTCCCGTGGTCCAGAGGAAGCCCTCTGGCTGCCCAGCCTTACAGTGGGGGGAAAAGGCGAGATGCCCTCACAGACAGGGGGTAAGGGATGGACAGGTCTTGCGTCAAGCAAGAAATGAGGGGGGGGATTATCTCAGAGCCAGGGGGCCCCCTTTAAACAGATCACATGCGCAAAGAAGAGTAACAGGCTCTGAGCATGAAACATTGGACAAAAGATACCCTTTCGATCGGCTGACATCCAGAGGCCGTCAAACACCAGAGGATAGAGAGATGGGGTCGGAGGAAGAGTGGGTGTGAAGACAGGGTTCTGAGTACACGTGGGGCAGGCTGGGGGCCCTTGGGGGGCCCAACCGTCTTTTCCTCCCACCAGCTTCACACTCCATGGGCCCCTGTGTCTCTGCCCCGTCCTGTGGGATATGCAAATGGAAAGGGTGAGGGAGCACTTTAAGACCTCAGGCATGAAATTTAAAATTGAATCCTGTCAAATCATAGGAACTCAAGTGTAATTCTTATTGTGCAGATGACAGCAGGCTAATTAGTAATCCTAGCGAGAAGCACCCTTCACCCCTAAGGTCACAAGCCAGTGTCCTACCCGTGTTTATTAGCTTAACACAAAGGGTCATTATGGTAATCCCCCCCTCCCTGGGCCTTTTCTTTCTGCCTTTTTTTTTTCTTTCTTTGTTTCTCTTTTTTTTTGGTCTCAGTTTAATTCCGGGTAAAATAAAGTTTCGTGAATAAATGTATATGGAATTGTTTCCCATTATAATACAGCTTTCACAATCTTTTAACTAGCATTTAGAATGCCTTTGAAAGTATTTGCACGTGAAAATTTTTAAGTTGGTATTTTGTAAAAGCCTGCAGAACTCTCTCTTCTTTCTAGGCTCCTGTTTTGAAGAGAGACAGTCAGAATGACCAGGATCAAGCACATTCTTAATTTCCCAATTATGGTTTCTGCTCAAAAATTAGAGTCTCTGAGTCTAATTACTTCTCTATACATCTTCTAGCTAAACTTATTATTTTTTGTACTGTACTGAACTGCCTTAGCTATTTTATAAAGGCTAAGTATTTCACTAAGCTCTTGCAATATTGAAAGAATCTATATTCCGAGAATTTGAAAACATGTCAGCCTACCTAAATTACATATTGATCAGGTTTAATTGCATGCCACCCATCAGTATTAGGTTTGAAAATTCATAAAAGAGAAATAATGTACTCTTTGTGGATGATTACTTCTGGGGCATTTAAATGAATTCCATCACTTAACCTGGGCTGCGACAGATTATTGAGTCTTGCCAGCTAGCCATTCAGAGACCAATGCGAGAGACCAGCTGTTTTCCAACTATCAGAGACCAGCAGAGTGCAAACAATATAAATTTCTATAGATTTTCTTTTAAGGAAAATAGCAAAGTAAAACATTAAAAGTAAACATTCATTTTTCAATTGCTTCCTCATTGTCTCTTTGCAGAAGCATTCATTTTTAATTCTTTTTGGATCTCAGGAACCTTATTCTTTCAAGTAGTAATTCACGGCTTAATTAATATACAGTAATCAAAGAGATAAGCAACAATAAACGATTCGCAGCTTGGTTTTATTTGTTAAGGTTAATTTTTTATGCAAGTGCGTAAAAGGATTTTCATGTTGACTTTTCAGTGGACAAACCATTTAATTTTCGTACAAAAAAAAAGGAACCTCCAAAGTTTTGTACTGTCGTTGGTAAACGGTCTTTAAAAGCTATCTTCTTGTGAAGGTCACATCGGCTCAGAAGATGAGTTCATCATTAGTTTTCAGGATGCTCTTTACATTTAGAAATTATGTTTGTTGGTATTGGTTGTGTTTTGAGAAACTGTGCTTATGTATGTTTTTCTTTACAGATTATCAATACAGAGTAAAAAGAGCCGGTTAAAATCATTGGGCTGACTTGGATAATAGCTCAACAGCTACATTTTATTTAGACACTTTCAGGTAATAAATATCTGTGAGCGTAATTAACTGTCTTTACCGAGGACTGGTCCTGCAGGCGCTGCTGTAGGGCGTCAACATTGTCTTTTAATGTTAAGGTTAAGTTTTTCCTTGAGAATTATTAGGACCCTCAAAGTATGCTAACAGGATTTGTCTTTCAATAGCGGGTTGTTCTAAGTAGACACAGGCCAGATACATCCTGTGTCTCATCCTTGGTACCCACAGCGCACTGTGTTTCATTTTCTACGAGCAAAATAAGCCTGTACAAATGCGCCCCAGACACGTCTGACTTCACTGTTTACATGGCTGAAATGACCGTGATGGGGCAGAAAACAAGGGTTCACAGGGGCCACGGAGCCCAGTTATGTCTGAGTCCTTGCCTAGTTACAGTCGTGTCAGGACCCTCAAGGACAACCGTCCACTTAGACAACTCAGACTTTGACAGCTTAGGATGCGGGGCTGGTTGGTCGATGCCAATCCCGGGTTCTCTCACCTTGTACCTGCCCCTGGAGTTTCATCAGCACTGTTCCTGTGGTCTCGGGTGTGGCGTGTGGCGTTTTCTGCCATGTCCTTAAGAGGAAAATGAAAGAGGAGAGGGCAGAGGGCCTCAGGCCAGCACCCCCGTGGGGAACAGCTTCCTCATACAGAGGTCAGGTGCCATGCACTCAGATAAACCCAAGGAAACCCAATGAATTGGAATTCCATCAACATTTTATGAAGGATGATGCTTTTACTCTACTGATCGACTGTTTACTATCTAATCAGTTATGTTATAGTAGAACACAGCCACCTAAATGACCCACTGGGCAATTTAGAAAATGAGAGGGGAAAAAAAAAAAAACTTATGGTCAGGGAAAACTTGGGACTGACTTTCTTCAGAAAACTTCCATCCATAATGATGGGCTGTCATTATGAGTCAGGAAAGAATTGGTGTTACTTTTGGCTGTTCTAGAGCAGAACACAAAGAAAGGGTCCATGAAAAGAAATCATCTTAGAGTGAAGCTAGTTTTAGGAGGGACACCCAGATCAAGCCAGCTTTGCAAGAAAAGGCTGCTGTGTGAGCTCAGCGGCCAAGCTGGGAAACGTTGGGAGGTAGGGTGGAGAAGGTGAGGTCCAGTGTGGAGTATTTCTGCCTTCTGCGGGTTGGAGTTGGAGTGTGGTCACATGAAAACTCAAATTTGCCCGATTATGTCGCCTTGCTTTTTTGTAGAGAACATAGGTAAGAGCCTTGCCCCCAGGAGAACCTCTTGGCTGGAGACACAGCTCCATAAATGAACTGCATGCTGTGTAGACAACATAATAAGTGCCCTCCAGGTGTAAGCTGGAACTTCCCAGGTGACTCAGTGGTAAGGAATCCACCTGCCAATGCAGGAGACAAAGGTTCGATCCCTGGGTTGGAAAGATCCCCTGGAGAAGGGAATGGCAACCCACTCCAGTATTCCTGCCTGGGAAAGCCCATGGATGGAGGAGCCTGGCGGGCTACAGTCCATGGGGTCACAAAAAAGTCAGACATGACTGAGTGACCAAGCACACAGCACAACACATATGGGTGTAAGTCACACATTCCCATCCACAAAAAAACACCAAATCAATGACTGACAGGTATAAAATGAATTGTAATATGGCCATAAAAGAAGAGCCAGTGTGTGCCAGAGAGTTTATAGACAACTTTAAAGAGATGCAACCAAATATTGAAGATTCAGGGAAATGTTCACCTTTGTCTCAACAGCTATCCATCATTAATTCTCTGTGTCTCTCCTCTCGTCCTTGGAGTTCTTGGTGCTGTGGAGTTTTGCAGTAACAATCCTCTTTATCTAGTGGATAAATCAATAACAAATCACTGATTCCTTAGCACCCGAGAAACGGTCTGCAGAAGTTCTGATGTGCCTTTCGGTGTACAAAATTAAAGTGTGCCTACAATAAATCATTCCCAAATGTTCTTTGATGAGTCCTGGAATGGCCAAGGCCTCCGCACACTGTAAATGTTTCTCTTCTTGTGTGACTGTCTTTGGCAAATGTCCCTCTCTCCTCACTCTGGCCATAAAGAAACCCTGGGGGTGAATCCCTAATTGCCACTCTATTGCAGCTCCTCATAATGGCTACATTGGGGAAATGATGCTAAAAACACTTCAGCTTTGGGAATGGACAAAAACAGAAAAAAATCAAGCCAAAATACATTGCTTAGCTAATTATGAAACTGACATTTCAAAGTCGCTCAGTTGTGTCTGATATTGACTATAGCCCGCCTGCCTCCTCCATCCATGGGATTCTCCAGGCAAGAACGCTGGAGTGGGTTGCCATTTTCTTCTCCAAGGGATCTTCCCAACCCAGGTATCAAACCTGGGTCTCCCGCATTGCAGGCAGACTCTTTACCACCTGAGCCACCAGGGAAGCCCTTGCTGGAAATGTCTATCAAAGTCTCCATATGTTTTGGGTTGAACCATGTGCCTCCAGACAGGTGTACTAGAGACCCAACTCCTGACAATGAGAATGTGACCTCGTTTTGAGATAAGGTCTTTACAGTAGTGGGTGAGTGGGTGTGTACTAAGTCGCTTCAGTCGTGTCCGACTCTTTGTTACCCCATGGACAGTAGCCCGCCAGGCTCCTCCATCCATGGGATTCTCCAGGCAAGACTGCTGGAGTGGGTTGCCATGCCCTCCTCCAGAGGATCTTCCCAACCTAGGGATCCAACCAGTGTCTCTTATGTCTCCTGGCAGGTGGGTTCTTTAGCACTAGAACCCTCTGGAAAGCCCCCTTTACAGAGGTATTTAAGCTCAAATGAGGTCATTGAGGTGGCCCTGACCCAGATGACTGGTGTCCTCATTGGAGAGAAAAAGTGGATAGAGACAAGAGGGACAGAGGGAAGACGGTGTGAAGAGGCTGAGCCAGGGAGAGACAACGGGGCAGACTCCCTTCTCCCCACCACCGCTGCCTCAGAGGAAGTGCATCGCTCTGTCACCTGAATTCAGATTCCTGCCTGGGGAGCTCTGGGAGAATACCTTCTGTGGTTCAGGACACGTAGTCTGCAGTGTATTCTTCTAGCAGTCCTAGGACACCAGTGCAGCACCCTGGATTAGCAAGGTGCCCTAAGGCTTGTCAGTTACGTGGCTCGTGTATGCTGTGCTGTGCTCAGTCACTCAGCTGTGCTCTCTTTGCGATCACATCACAGTAGCCCACCGGACACCTCTGTCCGTAGGATTTTCCATGCAAGAACACTGGAGCAGGTTTCCGTTTCCTCCTCCAGGGGATCTACCAGACCCAGGGATCAAACTCACCTCTCTTGCATCTCCTGCATTGGCATGTGGATTCTTTACCACTAGCACCATCTGCGAAGCCCCCAGTCCCATCGCTTCATGGCAAACAGATGGGGAAAAAGTGGAAACAGTGACAGACTTTATTTTCTTTGGCTCCAAAATCACTGTGAATAGTACTACAGCCATGAAATTAAAAGACGCTAGCTCCTTGGAAGAAAAGCTATGACAAACCTAGACAGCATTTTAAAAAGCAGAGACATTACTTTGCCCACAAAGGTCTGTATAGTCAAAGCTATAGTTTTCCCTATAGTCATGTATGGATATAAGAGCTGGACCATAAAGAAGGCTGAGCACCAAAGAATTGATGCTTTCGAATTTTGGTGCTGAAAAAGATTCCTGAGAGTCCCTTGGACAGCAAGGAGATCAAACCAGTCAATCTTAAAGGAAATCAACCCTGAATAGTCACTGGAAGGACTGATGTTGAGGTTGAAGCTCCGATACTTTGGCCATCTGGTGTGAAAAGCTGGGATAGATTGAAGGCAGGAGGAGAAGGGGACCACAGAGGATGAGATGGTTGAATTGCATCATTGACTCAATGGACATGAGTTTGAGCAGACTTCAGGAGATGGTGAAGGACAGGGAAGCCTGGTAAGCTGCAGCCCCTGGGGTCACAAAGAGTCAGACACAACTTAGCGACTGAACAACAGCAGTAACAGCTTCCTTTTTAAACTTAAAATACATAATTTAACTCCAGGCTTCCAATAACCTCATTTTCTGTTGAGATCACCAGGGTACCTTCATCTGGTTTACGTTAAACACGCAAGAACTAGAGTACCCTTCTGCATTCATGTCCACTTTGGCTCAAAATACTTAGATGAGGAAGACAAGTGTTCATCCTATCGTGACTAATTTCCTGAATTTTGAAGACAAGTTTTGTTGAGAAGTCCTACCTGCTGGGACATGTCTCCGGAGGAAGGGCTGTGCGCCTGTAAACAATACCAGTTACAATGAACTTGTGATCAACCATGGTCTGTCACGTGCTCAGTAAAAGCACTTTACACAAGTCCTCTTTTTATCTCCTTTTTCCTCTTTATTTTTACTTTTCTAGTAAGAATAATAGTTCTGTGGATGAAATCAAGGGCTCTCAGTGAGTGGCCCCGGACTGTGAAGCAGGAGCTCATGCGTCTGCCCAGGAGGCCTGCATCCACTTGGCCTCTCCATCCTCAGTTTCCCCTTCTGTGCAATGGACGCGGTGCCTCTCCAGGGCTTGACTCAGCCTGGCTCTTCCATGAGGCCATGTCAGGTAGCCCACCATTCCTAACATAGCCACTTGTCCTCTTGCTTGGTTTACCCCCTGCTCTGCTCTTGGTTGCAAATATGCTTTATGTTTAAGGCTTATCTTAAGGCAAAATTCAAATAGGGTGTTACATAGCAGAAGCCATAAAGCAGAATTACGTCATAATCTCAGAGATGAAACCGAGCAGGACTGCTACCCAGAATGATTTTTGTGAATCTTAGTCTGGGGCCTTTGGCTAAACACAGAGTTCAGAAAGTAGGCACGGCTTTGACCACCCAGGAGAGCATTCAGGAAACGTGGCCCTGACACGTTTCCTGAATGACATCTCTTCGCATTGAAATTGTCATCCATGACATCAAGACCAGGAATGGCAGCTGTTCTGTGATCCTCCCTGATGATAAGATAAAAGAGGGAAGTTGACAAACTCCAGGTTCAGGTTGGAAGATAATGATTTCTGTTAGTTTTGCTTCCTGGCACCTAGGACATAATTGTCATGTATAATAAAACATGAAATGTC
>NC_091640.1:1667500-1792500 GCF_027580195.1 Bos mutus | reverse complement strand
TTTAATATGCTGTCTAGGTTTTCTTTTCTTCCAAGGAGCAAGCGTCTTTTGATATCATGGCTGAAGTTATCATCTGCAGTGATTTTGGAGCCAAAGAAAATAAAATCTGCCAGTGTTTCCATTTTCCCCATATATTTGCCATGAAGTGATGCCATGATCTTAGTTTTTTGAACATTTGAGTTTTAAGCCAGCTTTTTCCATTCTCCTCTTTTACCTTCATCAAGAGGTTCTTTAGTTCCTCTTTACTTTCTACCATTAGGGTAGTATCATCGGCATGTCTGAGATTATTTCTCCTGGCATTCTTGATCCTAGCTTGTAATTCATCCAGCCCAGCATTTTGCATGATGTACTCTGCATATAAGTTAAATAAGCAGGGTGACAATATACAGCCTTGACATACTTCTTTCCCAATTTTGAATCAGTCCATTGTTCCATGTCCAGTTCTAACTCTTGCTTCTTGACCTGCATACAGGTTTCTCAGGAGGCAGGTAAGGTGGTCTGGTATTCCTGTCTCTTGAAGAATTTTCCACTGTTCATTGTGGTCCACACAGTCAAAGGCTTTAGCATAGTTAGTGAATCAGATGTTTTTCTGGAATTCCCTTGCTTTTCTATGATCCAACGGATGTTGACAGTTTGATCTTTGGTTACTCTGCTTTTTCTAAATCCAGCTTGTACATCTGGAAATTCTCAGTTCATGTACTGTTGAAGCCTAGCTTGAAAGATTTTCAGCATTACCTTGCTAGCATGTGATATGAGCACAATTGTGTGGTAGTTTGAACATTCTTTGGCATTGCTGTTCTTTGGGACTGGAATGAAAACTATTTCCAGTCCTGTGGCAATTGCTGAGTTTTCCAAGTTTGCTGGCAGATTGAGTGCAGCACTTTCACAGCATCATCTTTTAGTATTTGAAATAGCTCAGCTGGAATTCTATCCCCTCCGATAGCTTTGTTCACAGAAATGCTAACTAAGGCCCACTTGATTCGGACTCCAGGATGTCCGGCTCTAGGTGAGTGACCACAGGATCGTGGCTATCTGAGTCATTAAGATCTTTTCTGTAGAGTTCTTTTGTATATTCTTGTTGCCTCTGCTTCATCTCTTCTGCTTCTTCTAGGCCCTTGCCTTTTCTGTCCTTTGTTGGGCCCATTTTGCATGAAATGTTCCCTTGGTATCTATAATTTTCTTAAAGGAATCTCTAGTCTCTCCCATTCTATTGTTTTCCTCTATTTCTTTGCATTGTTCACTTAAGAAGACTGTTATCTCTCCTGGTTAGTCTCTGGAACTCTGCATTCAGCTGGGTATATCTTTTCCTTTCTCCTTTGCCTTTCACGTCTTTTCTCAGCTGTTTGTGAAGCCTCCTCAGACAACCACTTTGGCTTCCTCGTTTTTTTTTTTCTTGGGGTTGGTTTTGGCCACTACCTCCCGTACAATGTTACAAACCTCTGTCCGTAGTTCTTCAAGCACTCTGTCTACCAGATCTAATCCCTAAATCTATTTGCCACTTCTGCTGTATAATCATGAGGGATTTGATTTATGTCATACCTGGATGGCCTGGTGGTTTTCCCTACTTTCTTCAATTTAAGTCTGACTTTTGCAGTAAGGAACTGATGATCTGAGCCACAGTCAGCTCCTGGTCTTGTTTTTGCTGACTATAGAGTTTCTCCATCTTCAGCTGCAAAGAATTTAATCAACTTGATTTCGGTATTAACCATCTGGTGATGTCCATGTTGTTGGAAGAGGATGTTTGCTCTGACCAGGGCATTCTCCTGGTTCACGTAGCAGTCTCAGCATCACACCCACCCGGCATGATCCAGCCCAAGTCCCCTTCTCCATCACCTGTGTAGCTGTGCCGCATCTCCACTGTCAGAGCTACTGTGCTCTCCTTCTACCCCATTTAACTCCCAATCAGTTTCCTCTCCACAAGAAATTACATACTTAATACTCACCACCAGCACTCCTGTCAATGTCTTTCCAGTCATCTTAATAATCTGAAATTCATTTTCCAATAGATCCTCCAGAAAAGATTGATGTAAGCAATATTTCTGATTTCTGTGTATGTTGCTAAGCATTTTCCCGTGGTCCTTACATTTAAAAGCAAATCTGAACGGATGAAAGTTCTTGATTCATATTTTTTTTTGTTTCCTTAAATGTGTTACTCCATTTTGGAGCATAACTAACTCTTTGCAAGCTCAATTGTGTCCGACTCTGTAGCCTACCAGGTTCCTCCGTCCATGGGATTCTCCAGGCAAGAATACTGGAGTGGGTTGCCCTTTCCTTCTCCAGGAGATCTTCCCAACCCAGGGATTGAACCTGGGTCTCTCGCATTGTAGGCAGACACTTCACCATCTGAGCCACCAGGGAAGTCCTTTGGAGCATAAACCTGGCTGTTAAAGTTTCATGAAAATCTACTTTTTGCTTTGTAACGCAGTTTGTCTTTTGGCTTCAATTCCCAACAGATTTCTTCTTTACTAGAATGAGTCGTAATTTGGGGCATTCTGCGTTACCATTTTCAGATACATTTTTATGCTTTCAATATGTAGCTTCAAATTTTTAAGAAATGGTGATTATTTCAGGAGAGTTTTCTTGAATTACAGAGTTATCATTTGTTTTGTTTCTTAAATTTCCTTCTTAATGGACTCATTTATACATATGTTAGAATTTTTTTTTAAACATTGGTCCATTTTTCTCTTTTCCTTTTTGTCTCTTTATTTTATTTCACTTCTCTAATTTTTATTTTCATAAGATATTTTCTCTTTTCATTTGCTCGTGTGTCCATTCTAGCTTAGTAGTGAATTCTGCAGTGATATTTCTCTTATCTATCAGTGGATCTGTGTGTGGAGAGAGATTCTGGGGTGGGGGCGGGGCCTGGGGAAGGGAGGAGGGGCGTCTGTGCCTTGCAGAGACTGCTCGGCAGGAGTGCAGGAGGATGGGCCCAGAACGCCGGGCTGACGATGTCCTGTGGTGTGAGGTGTGCCTGTTAGCTGAACAGGGATGCCCTTTTCTGAACTGGAAATACTGGTGAGAAGGAGATGGGGGAAGCGACGGGCTGTAGAATCTTTGAGGGCCGTGTGGAGCGCCAGGCGGGCCTGTTAGCCCGAAGTCAGCTGTTGGAATGTGAAGCCCGGGTGGGAGGTCAGGCAGGGGCGGTGACCATGGCTCACGTCAGGAGGGTGGGTGGGAAGAGGGGGCCCAACACCTCAGAACTGAGGTCAGAAGGCAGGCAACTCCAGCATAAAAAGAGAGGAAGAGAGAGAAGGAGGACGGGAACGAGGGAGGGAGGGAAGGAGGAAGAAAGAGAGAAAGGGGGAGGAAAGAAGGAAGGCATCACCATCAGTGAGCTTCCTGTGTGAAAAAAAAACTGTGCGAGGTTTTTCTCCTGGAAGGCAAATGAAAATTGTATTTTGTCTTATTCAGATAAGAGGTACTTGACCTGGGTAAGTGAGGACGGGCAGAGGAGGGCAGAGAGTTAGAATAATTAGGAAGACCAACTGTTAGAAACCAGTGGCTGGACGGACTTTAAATGTGAGGAAGAGAGACGCACACAGATGAGGTCTCAGGGTCTCGCACAGGCTACTGAGAAGCCATCAGCTTCTTGGCTAGACATGAGGCAGAAAGAATGACAATCTTTGCCTTCTCTGAAGCGCAGGTCAGGGGTCACTCCGCATTCTGATGGCTCCTGCGATCCTTCTGATGCCATCCGTGGGAATGGAGACACGAACTCGTTGCACCGTGTGCGCCCACAGGGCTCTGTGACAGCTTTCCTACATGTGACCTGCATGGAACACAGTCAGAAAATTGTTCCCTAGCAGTTGCTCAGGGTGGGAGCAGAGATCCACCAAGAGCAGCTGGAGGGAACTTCCTGGTGTTGGAGGTACCCTCTCCAGGATGATGTCGTTTCATAGCTTCGTTAAGCTGAACATTTAATAGGTGTGAATTTTACTGTAGGCTAATTATAACCTAACAAAATCACCATTATTCAACCAAAGGAAATCAGTTACTAGTTATGAATATGGACATAGAGGTGGCCCCTGAGTTATAACCACCTCAACAGAGTCAGATGATTCACCTGTCGGCAGGTATCATGTGCACCAGATACAGTTTCCAGGTGATAACACAACGTGCTCCGACAATCTCCACCACACCGTCTAGTGATCTAGAGTGAAGCTTTAATCCGTGCATAAAGGTCTGTTGCAGACATTCTGGGGAGGATGGGTGAGCTCCTCTGCTGCAAACTGGACGAGGGGTGAGGATGCTGCATGGAGAGAGGACAGAGGCAGGGTGCAGGGGCGGGGCATCCTCGGAGCTGACCGGGGCGTGCTGTCCTGCTGGGGTGTTAGGGACTTCCCAGTGGGGAGGCCAGCCAGGAGGGTCAGGGATGACGAGCAGATCAAGCAGCTTCAGTAAGGGCAGGGACCAGGGGAGGTTCCTGAATCCGAGCTGGAGCCCAGGGCACTTCCCTGAGAGAGGAGCCACACTGTCTCTGGAAAATGTGTAACTTGTTGACACGTTGTTGTACATCATGGCAGGCTTAGTTACTACCCTTCCTTCCCAGAGACGTCCTGGTCACTTACTGACAATCAAGCTTCAGTGATAGGTTGAGAGGCTTCCCAGGTGGTGCTAGTGATAAAGAACCCGTCTGCCAATGCAGGAACCATAAGAGACTTGGGTTCGATCCCTGGGTCAGGAAGATCCCCTGGAGGAGAGCATGGAAACCCACTCTAGTATTCTTGCCTGGAGAATCTCATGGACAGAAGAGCCTGGCAGGCTACAGTCCATAAGGTCCCAAAGAGATGGACATGACTGGAGCAACTTAGCACGCATGCATGCTCAATGGGTTAAGTCCACCTTAAAGGCCTTTCAGCATGGTATGTAGCGTGAAGCTGAGGCCCATGGAGCTCTCAGTAAAAACAGGCGATGCTACCCAAGATGCTCTGGACAGGCTAACTCATGCAATGGATCCACCCACAGGTTCCACAGACTGGGAGCAGGGTGGTTGTGTGTCTACTGGGTGTGAAGTCTGTGCAGACCCTCGTGGAGTATGGGCATCTTCAAACCCAGGCTTCTCAGGTCAGTGATAGACATGTCGCTCAGGTGAACTGCTCAGCTTTTCAGCTGAGGGAATGTTGAATCAGCAGACTGAGAACCAGAGCCCCCAGCTGCCTCCCCAGATCTGAGCTCTCTCTCATGGGGTCGCCTCCTCTCTCTGCCAGCCTGCCCTGATGGCAGAGACTCAAGGGACCACCCAGGGACAGCTCTGACACCCACCTCTCATCCTGAGAGCCTCAGTAATACTGACAGCATATTTTTAAAAAATAAACAGGTAAAGACACGATGGTCAAAAATTTTAAAAATAAAATGGACTTGGTCCAGTGGTTAAGATTCTGTGCTTCCAACTCAGGGAACGTGGGTTAGATCCCGGGTTGGGAAACTGAGATTCTACATACCATGCAGCATGGCCCAAAAACTTAAAAAATTAAATAAAAAATGAACCTTTAAAATAAAAAGACACGGTGGGTAGGAAAGAAAATATTTAAGCTACCTTTTTAAATAGACAAGGGAGCAAATGAACTGCCCTTTTTTCAAAAAGATATTTCTGGCCTCATTGTACTTGAGACAGAAATCTAAGTTTACAAATTCACTGTACACTTTCTTCACTTTTCCTGTTTACACATTTCAATGACTTTACTGTTAACTATAAGCTGTGAATCCACATTGTTTGACCAAGGTCACTGTAGAAAGTAAATTTTAAGAGTCCACTTCCTACTTCCCGTATCAGAGAGCATCAGACTTTACCTAGAAAGTGTTCACTCTCGTTTACACATTTAAGTGAAAATCGAGATCTTGGACAGCTGTTTATACCAAAATGGGAAATCCGTTCAAATAAACACAGCTCTTAAAGTCAGGTATTCATTTTCAATCAACAGTGTACAATTTGGGGCTTTTGAGAGGGGCACCTTTGGCTGAAACAAAAAGAAATAGGAGATTTTCAAGTGAAGAGGGTTGTTCATGTGGATTATTCAGTTTTAGCGTCAGAGAATTGTAAAATCAGGCCTTCTTTAAAAAGATGGACAAACGCAGAACAATGTTTCACTAGTAGATGGCCCACAATTTGTTAATGAAGCCACATAACCGGTTTTTAGGACACCTGGGCAGGTGAAGCCCGACCCTCTGGGCACTTCAGCCTCCAGTTTGAGGGGTGCAGCCTGAAACGAGGCCCGGGGCTCGTTTGAGGTGCCGAGCAACTGGGCCCAGGCGCTTGTCACAATCTGGGTACAAATGGAGCCGCGCGAGACCTTTATTAGACTAACAGATATTGTGTGTACACAGACATTAGCTAATCTATTAGACTTAGCCAGGCATTCTAAGAAACTGATTTACTGGGCAAATACAAAAATCATCCACATTTAACCTTTAAGCCTACAGAACCCGGCGTCTTATTTGTTTGTGGCTTGCTTTCTTTCTCCTTTAATTCTTCCCCACCCCCTCTCTTTTTTTAAATGAAGAGAAGATGGAGACTTTGAATGATGTGTAAGGAGAAATTATCTGAATTGTCTATTTATTAATTACACAGCTTGCCAGGCAAGCCATCGGTGATGTCACTGTTGGTTGATGTCACATGGTGTCTCAGGATGAACATTGAGTGACTAAGATGCATTCACACGTTCGAAGCTGTTAATAAAAATTATGAAATGACGTGAGGAGGCTGATGACATGGGAAGGGAATAGGTTCCCCAAAGAAGGCCGGCCTCACGCCCTGGCTGCGTCCCTGGCTTCCACTGCGCTCCATGATGAATATTGTCACCCCCGGCTCCCAGCATCTCTGAAGGGCAGATGACCCAAACGAATGCAAATCGAATTAGGTTTCCTCTCAGAAACTTTAATACCATAAATGAGAAAGAGCATTCATCACAAATAACTAGGGATTGTATACCAAAGTGCTGGAAGAAAATCAATATACTTTCAGCTGCTCTCGGCCTATAAATGTAAATGAGAACAGATATAAAGCTGATATGCACTAAAGAAAGGTTATTGAGGGAGCGACACAGAACACGAAGAAATCAATTGAATAAACTTGAAAAATGATTCAGATAGAGTAGATATGAACATAGAAAATCAATCATATAATTTAAAGAATAAACAGCTTGAACCTCACAAATCTCCCGTATGGTTTTCGAGTGTAGGATTTTTAATTTAGCATTGATATAATGCCAGGCTATGAGAATCTGCAGATGGTCCAGGCTGGGGGGAAAATCAATTCATTCTTGTTCTACGGTCTTAAGGGGTATTTGATATTTACAGCAGGGCAGCATGAATCCTTGTATAAATTTACATTTTAAGAGATAAAGGGCCTCTGTATTTTGTCTTGTTATTGTTAATAGAAACTGTCTACTTTTATTCTGTCCACTTTCTGGGGAAGCGGAGCTGTCTTTGTGTTGGTGTGTGTCACAGGTAATTCTCCAGGCTTTATTTTCTTGATACACAAAGTTTTGCTTTGTGCTTTTTTTTTTCTTCTCCCTGCAAGGCAATCAAGGTGGCATAATTGCATCAGTGCCACAGAAATATAGGCTACAATTTGGGGGAAAAAAACAATTCCAGACAAGTTCATTTATACGTTGCACGGAGGTTTCGAGGTTAAGAAAATGTGACAGGATACAAGTAAATGTCTATGTAAATCCGAGAGACTTTCATTGCTCTTATAATCAGTGATTTGCCTTTCTGCTTCCAACTCAGGGATTCGTTATTAGGAAAAGCTGAAAAATCAAATCCACCCTCGAGCCTGCAGACAGCGAGCCAGAGGTCTGCTCCCCAAACTTAGGATGCTCATAACTCTGACACGGGCGGACAAACGTCTTTGAGCATCTGCATCATCAGGGTGATTTGCAGCGTTTATCTGCCTAATGGAAATGGATATCACAGCATTAGTGGTGTCTCTCTCTCCCAGTCGGCTCCTTCTCATCAGTCACCACGTTCCAGGGAAGAGAGCCAGAGAGCGGCACTGTGGAAAACCATGGAGGGGGCTGCGACCACTTCTCTAATTTCCAGAGAACTCCACCTAGTGAAAAGCTCCGTTTGGCTTCTTTGCTGTATAAAAGTAGACACATTGCCAGTTTTCTTTTCATGAATCGTTCAGCCTAGTTGCTATTACTGTTTGTTGTGTATTCGCCCCAGTGGGAGCAGTTGGTCAGAGATGTGGGGAGGAACATAAAGCCTTTCTGGACAAGTTCTGTTTCTGATGCTTTTCTACCCTGCTCCTGGAGTTCTTAGTTCACAAGAGGTCCTGAGACAAACAAGGGACAAATGTCATGAAAGAAAAGAGAAAAGTGATGAATGTATAAGTGAAGCAAAGGGAAAGTCGCTCAGTAGTGTCCGACTTTTGGAGACTCCAAGGACTATGCAGTCCACTGAATTCTCCAGGCCAGATTACTGCAGTGGGTAGCCTTTCCCTTCTTTAGGGGATCTTCCCAACCCAGGGATCGAACCCAGGGCTCCCATATTGCAGGAGGATACTTTACCAGCTGAGCCACCAGGGAAGCCCTGAATGTAAAAGGAATGTATGCAGTCTTCAGTAATGAGACAACCTCAAATGCTTCAAATGTACTATGTACAATGGACAGGGATGCTTGGCGTGCTGCAGTCCACGGGGTTGCAAAGAGTCGGACATGACGAGCAACTGAACAGCAACATGCCCTGTGTGTGTGTCCCCCAATACACAGTGAATACGACAACGTCAAGTTGTTAAGAAGTTTGCTTAGAGATGCGTGTGCTTGCATAGTCGCTCAGGCATATCCGATTCTTTGTGACCCCATAGACGGTAGCAGGCCAGGCTCCTCTGTCCATGGAATTCTCAAGGCAAGAACACTGGAGTGGATAGCCATTTCCTTCTTCAGGGGATCTTCCTGAATCAGGGATCAAACCTGCATCTCCTGTGTCTCCTGATTTGGCAGGTAGATTCTTTACCACTGAGTCATAGGGGAAGCCCAGTTTAGAGATGAGGATCCTTTTTTTTTTGGAGGTGGGGCATGGTTTTTAAAACAATTGTATGCAGATTTCTGATTTCAGAAACATGGAGCTGGACAGATTTCCCCTTCCTCACACTGGCGCAGTGGAGGCAGTAAACACACAGAGAAGGCTCTGAGAGGTGGAGGCAGGAGGCAGGCTGCCCAGTGTTGGGACCAGATTGCTCAGTGGTGAGTCCCCGAGTTCTCCAGGCTCAGAGATTCTGGACTTAGAAATGAAGGAACACAGCCCCAAAATGCAACAAGTGACACAGAGGATCAGCTCCCAGAGCAGCCTGTTTTCTGGCCAAATGCCCAGGAAAGGGGGTGTCAGGCAGGATGGCTGACTGCAGACAGTGAGCCCCTCCACCAGCCAAGCATTGCAGGAAAATCCTGCACCCTCCCTGCCGCCCTCCCCACAGTGGCTCCCCTCACCGCCACCCCCTGCTGGTGTCAGAGGCCCTGGAGAGGATCAGGCTCCCCATCTCCCAGGGTGACCAGAGGCTAGGGGAACAGGAGCTTACACTTGGCCCACCATAATGAGGATCTGGGTGGGAGGAGACTCCCAAATAGAACACTCAAATAAGACCCAAAATCTTGTAACAGAAGAACCAAAGGAATCTGTCAGCTAAAGACACAATGTTCATTTCAAAAACTCAGTGGAGCAGCAAGCTCCGAAAAGAGCAGAAGCAGTAGAAGAAAGAATGTGTGAACCAAAGAAGAGGAAGGGCCTCCGGGGAGGAGAGCAGAGAAAAGCCTCAAGAGAGACAGAGCCAAAGTCCAGGATGGCGGACCAGCAAGAGACCAGCATCCTCCAGTGCCCGAGAGAGGACAGACGGGGGCTGGCAAGCTCTCTGGGAAATAAAGCCTGGAAACCTCCCAGAGCCACAGACTCAAGAGATGAGCGACCACAAAGCAGGAAGACCCCGAAGGATCTCACGCCGAGACACACCATAAGCAAACTTGTGGAAATCAGGGACAGAAAGTCCTCCTCCTCGTCCATGAGCCACCACCCCACACGGCCCAGCCCAGGCCACACGACAGAGAGGCATCCTTGTGGGAGTGAGGACCCCGGAAGATCCAGGAAGTCCAGGAACTCAAGGACCCACCCCAGTGCCTGGTGCCCATCAGCACTGAGGAATGTCCCTTCTTCTCTAAAGCAGGGGCTCTCGTTCGTGAGTTGGCCGTGGGGACACGGTTTTCCCATGACGCCCCTCAGAGGTGGGGGCAGTTTCATGCTCAGGTAACACCAGCTCATCTTCACACTGAATCCACACTGCACATCCTTTCTGCAAATGAGTAGAATCTGAATCCCAAGGGACTTCACCAAGGAAGTAAAGGAAGTAAAAAAATTTACAAGACCTTTCAGGGATTAGACTATTATGTTAACAAGAAACCTGTGTTCAGAAGAGCAATTTTCTTGTGTAACACAGCCCCGTTCATCTGGGGAAGTTAGCAAACCGTCAGCAGAGCATGTTGCGTTTGTGTGACGCCGTCACTGAGCCCTCACTTTTCTGTTCCACGGTGCATTTCAGGACTAGACTCTGTCTGCCTTTCAGGAGAAGCATGCTCTGTTAGCAAATCGGTGGTTTACGCACTTGAAAAGTGGGTGAAGAAGCATCACCAGTTTGGAATGAGGAGGGGCTTGCCCTGCAGTGCTGGGAGCACGGTTCGGCCCTGGGCATTCGTGTCTGAACCTGGGACATCCCGAGGTCAGCGCATCCCTCCTCGTAGTCACGGCCCCTGTAGGCAGATCTCGGGGGGAGGGTCCACAGGATTCTCAGAACAAACACCAGGCACTTGGATTCCTGCAGTTTCAGTCCCAGCATTTTTCTCCACCTGGCTACATCAGCGATGCTGTAACCTTTCCTGCCGCAGTGATGCGATGAGGGAACCCGACGTGAACTGTGCTCCTCAAACATGCCAAGGAAGTCTGCAATAAAACATTGAGAGTTAATCTGGATGATAGACAAGTCTTGCGCAGGTGTGGGTTTAAAATGCTTGTTGATATTTGAGGTGGGAGTAAAAGAGGAAATTAGTGAAGTTGTTGTTTATCTTGCCAGTTTTATTTCCTTAAAGAATTTTAGGATTCTGTATGACACTTCTGAAGAATAATGCTGGTGCTGGCAGAGTGGAGGCTGGAAGCAGGAAGGCCAGTGAGGCCGTGTGGGAGCCAGGAGCCAGGCAGGAGGAGCCTGGGGTCCCTCAACGATCACCTGTCCTGGGATTTGCTGGAAGCCACAGATCTGAACCATCCTTGGACTCCAGCAAGGTGCCAGGAAAACACTTGGAGCTTTGCTTCAACTGTTCCTGAAGCTCCCCCAAGGATCTTGCCCCAGAAAAACTGGTTTCTATAAGCTATAAAGTAATGCTCAAAATTCTCCAAGCCAGGCTTCAGCAATACGTGAACCACGAACTTCCAGATGTTCAAGCGGGTTTTAGAAAAGGCAGAGGAACCAGAGATCAAATTGCCAACATCTGCTGGATCATGGAAAAAGCAAGAGAGTTCCAGAAAAACATCTATTTCTGCTTGATTGACTATGCCAAAGACTTTGACTGTGTGGATCACAATAAACTGTGGAAAATTCTGAAAGAGATGGGAATATCAGACCACCTGACCTGCTTCTTGAGAAATCTGTATGCAGGTCAGGAAGTACCAGTTAGAACTGGACATGGAACAACAGACTGGTTCCAAATAGGAAAAGGAGTACATCAAGGCTGTATATTGTCACCCTGCTTATTTAACTTATATGTGGAGTACATCATGAGAAACGCTGGGGTGGAAGAAGCACAAGCTGGAATCAAGATTGCCGGGAGAAATATCAATAACCTCAGATATGCAGATGACACCACCCTTATGGCAGAAAGTGAAGAGGAACTCAAAAGCCTCTTGATGAAAGTGAAAGAGGAGAGTGAAAAAGTTGGCTTAAAGCTCAACATTCAGAAAACGAAGATCATGGCATGTGGTCCCATCACTTCATGGGAAATAGATGGGGAAACAGTGGAAACAGTGTCAGACTTTATTTTGGGGGGGCTCCAAAATCACTGCAGATGGTGATTGCAGCCATGAAATTAAAAGACGCTACTCCTTGGAAGGAAAGTTATGACCAACCTAGATAGCATATTCAAAAGCAGAGACATTACTTTGCCAATGAAGGTCCGTCTAGTCAAGGCTATGGTTTTTCCAGTGGTCATGTATGGATGTGAGAGCTGGACTGTGAAGAAAGCTGAGCACCGAAGAACTGATGCTTTTGAACTGTGGTGTTGGAGAAGACTCCTGAGAGTCCCTTGGACTGCAAGGAGATCCAACCAGTGCATTCTAAAGGAGATCAGTCCTGGGTGTTCATTGGAAGGACTGATGCTAAAGCTGAAGCTCCAGTACTTTGGCCACCTCATGCGATGAGTTGACTCATTGGAAAAGACCCTGATGCTGGGAGGGATTGAGGGCAGGAGGAGGAGGGGACAACAGAGGATAAGATGGCTAGATGGCATCACCGACTCGATGGACATGAGTTTGAGTAAACTCCGGGAGTTGGTGATGGACAGGGAGGCCTGGCGTGCTGCAGTTCATGGTGTCGCGAAGAGTCAGACACGACTGAGCGACTGAACTGAGTGACTGATCTGGTAAGTTGTACCAACTGTTAAGTTTCCCATTAAGGGTGATGAGACAGTTTGGAAGCCACTAGCTAACTTTTTAAAAGTCTGAGCAAAACTCTAGAAGAATAATAATCCTATAGGCATATTAGAGTGTATCTTTGTCTGCATTTATTATGAAAGAACATAGCCTTTTAAATCAGATTTATTGAGATGTCGTTGACTTAATTGTAAGTATTTGAGATGTACAAGCTGATGTTTTGATGATGTTTTGCATACAGCATGTATACATCATAAAATGATCTCTTTCTTCAAGCTAATTAACATATCTGGCACCTCACAGGGTGACTTTCTGTGTGTACAGAAGAATATAGGCTTCTGACCAAAAAAGGAGAGCAAGTTGAGGGAACCCTGACGTGACCTGTACTCCCCAAAATATGCCAAGAAAGTCTGCAATGAAATATTGAGAGTCGAGTTAGTAGGCTTATTACTCTTATCTAGGTCCTCTTTTTTTTTTTTAAATGTAGTCTGTTCTGTCTCTCTCTCTCTCTCACACACACACACACACCAGAAATAGGAGGCGTCTTGGGTGCACCTATTGGGCATATCTTTGCAACCTAATCCTAACAATACTAATCTAGTTACCTGAGAGCAGGAAAAAGAATAAATGTTACAACAGATTAGAATTTCTCTTCTCTTGATATGTTGAATTGGGAACCAAATTAGTGAAAACCAGTTGGAATAAAGTCAGTTTCTCAAAAGGGCTATGCAAGTCTTTGTGAAAAAGTACACCGAGATGTTATTTGGGATAAACGCAAGGTAGTGAACCTTGCAGGGTGTGGAAGAAGATATGTTTATTATAATCTCTTTTAACTAGAAAGACAGAAGGAGCTGAGGCACTTATTGTGTGCCCACTGAATGCTCAGCGTTGCATCTTGTGTTCACAGGTGCGATCCTCTATTTCAAAACTATCGGTCAACCTTCTCGAACCCCTTTGAGGAAGATGCTATGATTCCTGTTTGAAAGTCAGAGAGAGACTCTCAGAAGAATGAGGACCCACGTGGGCAAGAACGAGGAGCTGGAATCCCCATAACACGTGACTCTAAGTCCTGCGGTGAGAAATTCAGACAACAGTGAACATGCGTCAAGGCTGAGCACAGATGTTAGTTCAGAATGGGGACCCTCGGTGCAGACACAACTGGGTTCAGATTGATTTACAAGCTCTAAAACATGGGATAGTCACTTAGTCTCTCAAACACTCGTTTTCTTCATGTTCAAAATGGAACTGAGGTTTATTTTAAGGATTAGTAAACATGCATGCAAAACAGTGCCTAACAGAGTAAGTGCCTTTATTAAGATAAATGTGTGAAGCTTATCATGACTTCACTGTCACCATCATTTTGAGGATTTTTTCCCTCCTGCTATATAAGCTGCATTTTACTGCACTGGCCTCTGAGATTTCTGATTTAAGTCTTGGTTCCACCGAAACGGTAATAAAGAGGCTGTGCTGGGCCCAAGAATGTCATAAAAAGAAATTGTGTCTGTCCCTTACGGTTTTGTGACATGTCTGATAACTCAGACTTGTTTCTATTCAAAGCTATCTGAGTTGAATATTTTCACAGATTTTATTTTAGTGTGCCTGCCAGTAACTTCTGGTGCTGTTCTATTTAGTCAAAAAGGCAAAGAAAAAATAAACCAAGGGACAAAACAACAAATATTTATGCCTCCTTGGCTAAAAGTTCAATAGAAGTAGCTTAAACAAATACTTTTCTTTTTTTTGTATTGATAAGCTTAAACTTGTATTTTGAATAAGATCACTACAAAGTTATGTTAGTACCTATGTTCAATTTACCATGCATATTTCATTTCAAAACAGAAACTAGGTTTTGCCCACGCTCTTGTACGCCTTGATGGTTCAGACAGTAAAGAATTCACCTACAATGCAGGAAACGTGGGTTCCATCTCTGGGTCAAAAAGAGCCCCTGGAGAAGGACATGGCAACCCACTCCAGTGTTCTTGCCTGGAGAATTCCACGGACAGAGGAGCCTGGAGGGCTACAGTCCATGGGATTGCAGAGTTGAACACAATTGAGGACAGCACACAGCTACAGCTATACGATTTACATCAAATTGAATCGAGTGACTCTTGGAAAGGAGTTTGAAATCTCAGGTTCCACTGTTTCCCCCAGATTCCTTCATACTCATCAGTACTCAAGAAGGACCAGGGTGGAGACGGGGTGTGGCCCACACAGCGCCGCACAGGTCCCTGCCCCCAGAAAGCCTCAGTGAGCCATCAGAGTGGAGGCCGTGCCCTCAGCCTGAGCCCGTCGGACCCGTATTGTTTCCATCTCAGTTTAAAGTTGTGCCCCTGCCTCTGGTGGGTCCTAGGGAGTTGCCCCCTGCTCCCACCTGCCACGCATCTCCTCCCGGAACCAGCCCGGTGGTCTCACATTCACAATGGACAGACCACCCCTCCAGACATTCAGCGGCACCTCGACCATAACACAGGCTTCTACGCACGGTGCTCGGATCACATGATGCCCGTTACCACGCGTGTTACCTGTGCTGACTCCTCCCGTGTGGGGAGGCAGGGTGTCCTAGTGTACTTGCACATCAGTGCTGGAGCTCACTTTCAGTCACATCTCAGGGGCTCTGAGGGGTTGGGAGGGCAGAGGCTGAGGAGCAGGGAGGGCGGCAGAGGAAGGGAACTGGCGATGGAGCGTCTGTGGCCCCTCAGGCTGAGCCGGAGCGCAGGTGACAGCCGTCGGGGCGAGGGTCCCCTGGGGCCCATCCGACTCTGGCTCAGGAGGAGCTGGCCCCACATGTGCCACCGCGGGTCTGGTCACAGCACACGCAATAGGGGAGGCTGTTCCTGGGGTCTCTGCCGGCAGCTGCAGGGCTGAACCTGAAAAGAATGAATAAATGGTTGTGCCTCTCAATACAGTGAAAGTGCAAGTCGCTCAGTCATGTCTGACTCTTTGCGACCCTGTGGACTATACAGCGGAGAAGGCAATGGCATCCCACTCCAGTACTCTTGCCTGGAAAATCCCATGGGCGAAGGAGCCTGGTAGGCTGCAGTCCATGGGGTTGCCAGGAGTCGGATACGACTACGCCACTTCACTTTCACTTTTCACTTTCATGCATTGGAGAAGGAAATGGCAACCCACTCCAGTGTTCTTGCCTGGAGAATCCCAGGGACGGGGGAGCCTGGTGGGCTGCCGTCTATGGGGTCGCACAGAGTCGGACACGATTGAAATGACTTAGCAGTAGCAGGACTATACAGTCCATGGAAATTTCCAGGCCAAATACTGGAGTGAGTAGCCTTTCCCTGCTCCAGGGGATCGAACCCAGGTCACCTTCATTGCAGGCATATTCTTTACCAGCTGAGCCACACGGGAAAGCCCAAGAATACTCAAGTGGGTAGCCTATCCCTTCTCCAGGGGATCTTCCTGACCCAGGAATCGAACCGGGGTATCCTGCATTGCAGGTGGATTCTTTACCAACTGAGCTATGAGGGAAGCCCGTGTCTCTCAATAAGGAAATAATTGAAACTCGTTGGTAAGGCTCTTGCAAAATGTGACTTCTTTGCACACCGTCTGTTTACACCTGTGCTCATGTTGGCACATGTTGCTGTCAGAGCCCTCTAGGCTCCACCAGACAGCACAGTGAGGCTGTTCACGCAGGGCAGGTTCTCTGCAGCAGCACCAGCAGCGTCTCATTTCCACCCCTCACTGCTTCCCCCCGTGGGCTTATCTTATCACCTGTAAGCTGTGCCCCTATCACAGTGATCAGAAATAAATGTGAGCAGTGTCAGAGTCTGGTTGAAATGGAATTTGCCTGTGCCTAGAGCACTCATTGTTTATAAAAATAAATTTATTTATTTTAATTGGAGGTTAATTTCTTTACAGTATTGTGGTGGTTTTTGCCATACATTGACATGAATCAGCCCTGGGTGTACATGTGTCCCCCATCCCGAACCCCCCTACCACCTCCCTTCCCATCCCATCCCTCAGAGTCATCCCAGTGCATGGGCCCTGAGCGCCCTGTCTCATGCATTGAACCTGGACTGGCGATCTAGTTCATATGTGGCAATATACATGTTTCCATGCTGCTCTGTCACTTTTGACAGGCTTTCTGGGGCCCCCGGGGCCGTGCACCGTGTCCAGCTGTGGGTGCAGCAGGTCTGTGGACAGTATCCCACAGGTGCAGCCACGAGGCGGGCGAGGTGCTGATGGCCGAGGCCGGGGAGGGTTAAGAAAGGCCTCCCAGAGAGACACGCGAGGGTGAGTCCCAGATCACAGGAGAGTCAGGACAGAGGCCACAGGAGGTAACGGAAACACTGGTCCCCGTGGGGGGTGGGGAGAGCAGCAAGGAGACTGCCTGGCTGGGGCTGGTGCGTTTAGGGAGAGGCGGGGTGACCCTCGGTCAGAAATAGGGAGGCAGGCAGTGCCCACAGGGTGCAGGGTTTCTAAGCTGAGTGAGGATGGGCTTCTCCATCCTATGAGTGGCAGTGGGGCCTGAATTGCCTCCTCTCTTTAGAAAGCCCGCAGGAACCTGGGCGACCAACCCTTTTCACTCTTTGTGCCATCTTCCATCTTCTAATAAACACCATTCTCTGGCGATTCTAACCTCCTATAAAATATAGACTATATTTTACTAGGTGCCTAGGTATTCGTGAAGGTTTCGTGAGTAGTTTCTGTGTCAGGAAACTCATCAGCTATACTTTAATTTATGTCGACCTTAGAAGAATTAACCAATAAAGTGGTTTAAGACCTTTGAGGGGAAATATTAATATAATGCCATCTGATGTATTCAGCAGAGATGGTACATCTCAGAACAGTACACTTTCTGTCTACTTGCTCTAGCAAGCAGCATTTAAAGTTGAGTGTTAATTGTTTGGCTTAAAAGTGTAATTTATTTTTCACTGCTGAATTAGCAATACTTAGGCATATTATGCATGCTTTAGTAAAGAGAGCAGATTAGCTAAGCTTTAGCACATGAATCTGAGAGGTTTGTGTTTGAAATTGAATGTGAACGCAGAAGTGAGCCAACCTGTAACAAAGATGGGGCTTGTCATTACATAAATTAAGCATCTGTTTTGTGCTTTGCTGAAATTATTGAGTTTTATTCATAAAATATTTACACGCTGTATTTAATAGCTGTTATTGCTCAGTGCCAACAGAATGAATTTTCTAATCTCAGGAAGCAAATGTGTCCCCAACTTGCTCAGTGTAACCCTCAATGTCCATATGTTCAATTTATTTTTGAATGGTTCATGAACATGGAGACATTTTCTTTTTTTTTTTTTATGCTGTGATTTAGGGATCAGTACAGCTGTAAACGGAAAGTTAGATGCATTTTTAAATATATTTATTAATTTTTAGTAGAAGAGTTAAAGGAAAAGTTACTTGTGAAATCTGCAGCATCTTTTCACAACTTTCAGGGATTCCATGAACCTCCAGGAATTATATACTCTGTTGTACATTAAAAATGCTTAAGCACATTTGAAAAACTTTAGAGGGCAAAGTACTTAAGAATTTCTTCAAATTATTTGTTGTTTTATTAGTTTAGGTTTCCACATAGGGAGAGCAATACAGTAACGAAGGCTGACCATAACGAGGAGCTCACGTTGGCCTTCACTGGGTGAACCCCACCTTCATCTCCACATGCGATTTCTCAGGGGTGCTGTGGGGGAAGGGAGAAGGGGCTGCCCCAACTCCTCAGAAATCATAGCGAATACTCACTGTAGAATATCCTATGATTTTATTTATAGCTTTATTCCACTCTAGGAATGTCTGTGTAAAAAAATACATAAACTTTAATAACACAACTGATACTACATGTAAAAATGACTATAAATTCACAAGGTGGAACATACTCCTGGCTGAGTGATTACTAAAGGAGATGAAATGGCATTTGAATTGTTTGTTTGTTTGTTTTTTAAGGGGCTGTCAAACTTTGAACACCTAGGATATTTTAAGCAGAAAGGCTGAAAATATTGCCAAATGATTCTGGAATCGGGCTCTGGAAGGCAACCATTTTAATTCTGATTCATACACAGATTGTGCAAGCTTGGTAAGTTACACAACCTTTCTAAACCTTGATTTATTCATCTGTACAATGGGAATCTTTATAATGATCTTAGAGAGTTGCTGTGGGTAAAGGATAACTTGGACTTCAGTGTCTAATGAGAAGTCTCGGGAATATTCGTAATTTGTTAAGGGCGGCAGTGAGGAGATACCCCTCATCCAAGGTAAGGAGCAATGGCTGCGCTTTGCTGGAGCAGCCATGAGAGATACCCCATGCTCAAGGTAAGAGAAACCCAAGTAAGATTGCAAGAGGGCATCAGAGGGCAAACACACTGAAACCATACTCACAGAAAACTAGTCAATCTAATCACACTAGGACCACAGCCTTGTCTAACTCAATGAAACTAAGCCATGCCCATGGGGCAACCCAAGATGGGCAGGTCATGGTGGAGAGATCTGACAGAATGTGGTCCACTGGAGAAGGGAATGGTAAACCGCTTCAGTATTCTTGCCTTGAGAACCCCATGAACAGTATGAAAAGGCAAAATGATAGGATACTGAAAGAGAAACTCCCCAGGTCAGTAGGTGCCCAATATGCTACTGGAGATCAGTGGAGAAATAACTCCAGAAAGAATGAAGGGATGGAGCCAAAGCAAAAAGAATACCCAGCTGTGGATGTGACTGGTGATAGAAGCAAGGTCCGATGCTGTAAAGAGCAATATTGCATAGGAACCTGGAATGTCAGGTCCATGAATCAAGGCAAATTGAAAGTGGTCAAACAAGAGATGGTGAGAGTGAATGTTGACATTCTAGGAATCAGCAAACTGAAATGGACTGGAATGGGTGAATTTAACTCAGATGACCATTATATCTACTACTGCGGGCAGGAATCCCTCAGAAGAAATGGAGTATCCATCATGGTCAACAAAAGAGTCCGAAATGCAGTACTTGGATGCAATCTCAAAAACGACAGAATGATCTCTGTTCGTTTCCAAGGCAAACCATTCAATATCACAGTAATCCAAGTCTATGCCCCAACCAGTAATACTGAAGAAGCTGAACTGTTCTGTGAAGACCTATAAGACCTTTTAGAACTAACACCCCCCAAAAATGTCCTTTTCATTATAGGGGACTGGAATGCAAAAGTAGAAAGTCAAGAAACACCTGGAGTAACAGGCAAATTTGGCCTTGGAATACGGAATGAAGCAGGGCAAAGACTAATAGAGTTTTGCCAAGAAAATGCACTGGTCATAACAAACACCCTCTTCCAACAACACAAGAGAAGACTCTATACATGGACATCACCAGATGGTCAACACTGAAATCAGATTGATTATATTCTTTGCAGCCAAAGATGGAAAAGCTCTATACAGTCAGCAAAATCAAGACCAGGAGCTGACTGTGGCTTATATCATGAACTCCTTATTGCCAAATTCAGACTTAAATTGAAGAAAGTAGGGAAAACCACTAGACCATTCAGATATGACCTAAATCATTTCCCTTATGATTAAACAGTGGAAGTGAGAAATAGATTTAAGGGACTAGATCTGATAGAGTGCCTGATGAGCTCTGGAATGAGGTTCGTGACATTGTACAGGAGACAGGGATCAAGACCATCCCCGTGGAAAAGAAATGCAAAAAAGCAAAATGGCTGTCTGTGGGAGGCCTTACAAATAGCTGTGAAAAGAAGAGAAGCGAAAAACAAAGGAGAAAAGGAAAGATATAAACATCTGAATGCAGAGTTCCAAAGAATAGCAAGAAGAGATAAGAAAGCCTTCTTCAGCGATCAATGCAAAGAAATAGAGGAAAACAACAGAATGGGAAAGACTAGAGATCTCTTCAAGAAAATCAGAGATACCAAAGGAATATTTCATGCAAAGATGGGCTCGATAAAGGACAGAAATGGTATGGACCTAAAGAAGCAGAAGATATTAAGAAGAGGTGGCAAGAATACACAGAAGAACTGTACAAAAAAGATCTTCACGACCCAGATAATCACGATGGTGTGATCACTCACCTAGAGCCAGACATCCTGGAATGTGAAGTCAAGTGGGCCTTAGAAAGCATCACTATGAACAAAGCTAGTGGAGGTGATAGAATTCCAGTTGAGCTATTCCAAATCCTGAAAGATGATGCTGTGAAAGTGCTGCACTCAATATGCCAGCACATTTGGAAAACTCAGCAGTGGCCACAGAACTGGAAAAGGACAGTTTTCATTCCAATCCCAAAGAAAGGCAATGCCAAAGAATGCTCAAACTACCACACAATTGTACTCATCTCACACGCTAGTAAAGTAATGCTCAAAATTCTTCAAGCCAGGCTTCAGCAATAAGTGAACCATGAACTTCCAGATGTTCAAGCTGGTTTTAGAAAAGGCAGAGGAACCAGAGATCAAATTGCCAACATCCGCTGGATCATCGAAAAAGCAAGAGAATTCCAGAAAAACATCTATTTCTGCTGTATTGACTATGCCAAAGACTTTGACTGTGTGGATCACAATAAACTGTGGAAAATTCTGAAAGAGATGGGAATACCAGACCACCTGACCTGCCTCTTGAGAAATTTGTATGCAGGTCAAGAAGCAACAGTTAGAACTGGACATGAAACAACAGACTGGTTCCAAATAGGAAAAGGAGTTCATCAAGGCTGTATATTGTCACCCTGCTTATTTAACTTATATGCAGAGTACATCATGAGAAACGCTGGGCTGGAAGAAACACAAGCTGGAATCAAGATTGCCGGGAGAAATATCAATAACTTCAGATATGCAGATGACACCACCCTTATGGCAGAAAGTGAAGAGGAACTCAAAAGCCTCTTGATGAAAGTGAAAGAGGAGAGTGAAAAAGTTGGGTTAAAGCTCAACATTCAGAAAATGAAGATCATGGCATCTGGTCCCATCACTTCATGGGAAATAGATGGGGAAACAGTGGAAACAGTGTCAGACTTTATTTTGGGGGGGCTCCAAAATCACTGCAGATGGTGATTGCAGCCATGAAATTATAAGACACTTTCTCCTTGGAAGGAAAGTTATGACCAACCTAGATAGCATATTCAAAAGCAGAGACATTACTTTGCCAACAAAGGTTCGTCTAGTCAAGGCTATGGTTTTTCCTGTGGTCATGTATGGATGTGAGAGTTGGACTGTGAAGAAGGCTGAGCGCTGAAGAATCGATGCTTTTGAACTGTGGTGTTGGACAAGACTCTTGAGAGTCCCTTGGACTGCAAGGAGATCCAACCAGTCCATTTTGAAGGAGATCATCCCTGGGATTTCTTTGGAAGGAATGATGCTAAAGCTGAAACTCCAGTACTTTGGGCACCTCATGAGAAGAGTTGACTCATTGGAAAAAACTCTGATGCTGGGAGGGATTGGGGCAAGAGAAGAAGGGGACGACAGAGGATGAGATGGCTGGATGGCATCACTGAGTCGATGGACCTGAGTCTCAGTGAACTCCGGGAGTTTGTGATGGACAGGGAGGCCTGGTGTGCTGAGATTCATGGGGTCGCAAAGAGTTGGACACGACTGAGCGACTGATCTGATCTGATCTGATCTGACACAATAATGGCAAGCTTGATAAAATTCACAGATACAAACACATTCATGGGCTTCCCTGGTGGATCCGTGGTAAAGAATATAGCCGTCAATGCAGGAGATGCAGGAGACACGGGTTTGATCTCTGGTTTGGGAAGATCCCCTGGAGAAGGAAATGGCAACCTACTCTAATACTGCTGCCTGAGAAATCCCACAGAAGGAGGGGCCTGGTGGGCTACAGTCCTTGGGGTTGCAAAGAGTCAGACACTACTTAGCGACTAAAAACCAAGAAACACACACATAAACACCAAAGTCTGTCTCACCTCAATTTTTGTAGAAAGTATCTTCTGAAAAATATATAAAATCAATACCAAGCCACTCATGCCCTAAACACAACTTCTGTCCCCCTCCTGTCCATCTAGTCGTCTCCATGTCAGTGGAAACTTGGGCAAGAGACGGGGACTAAACACAAGGCTCAGTGTGGTCAGGGGTCTTAGATCAAGAGAAGCATCAGAGGCCGGGGGATGGGATGTGGACCAGCTTTGAGGGAATAGACACTCGTTTCTTCTTCATACAATAAATGGCAAACTGCCTGTAATTCTCCAAATACTAAAGATAATTCTGGAGATAAGTGGGTTTTATCAGATTAACTCCTTTGCCAGCCATAGTTATAAACTCTGGACAAATTATGTACAAAATCAACTATTTAAAGGCTCTTAAGTGTTACCCAAAACAGCAGAAACTGAAGAAAACTGTAGCATTGAAAGAAGAGAACCACAGAAAGGAGATCCATGATTTTCTGTCTTCCCTGTGGGACACACACCAGGTTTTCTAGTTCCTGGAGGATAGAGTCCAAGCAGGAGACTGCACTTTAGAGCTAAGAGTTGGAAGTTACATTTGAGGGAATCCAGGGCTGCTGATCTGAAGAGGAGGAATCCCAGCAAGGAGGAAGAAGCCAGCCCCTAACTCTGAGTGCAGACTTCCCTCAAGTCCCTGCCGACTTCTGAACCACACAGGCAAGGGATAAAATCTTCATGGTTTTGTGTTAAAGTATCCTCCAGGTGGCTCAAAAGTCAGGGGAAATCTTTAGGAGCTGATTGTCAGAGTGAGCCAGAGCTTCAGCCCTGGCCAAATTTTAGGAATCTGCTAAATATTTCAGATTTTCCATTAGATCCCAAAGAGAGTTAAGGCCTATGAGTAAGATCGTGCTCTGGGACTGAGATGCTAAGATGTTAAGACGAAGAGGTAAATCAAAATAGACCTACCGGAATAAACTGCAAAAACAACCCACTTGCAAGTGATAAGAGATCCACTGATAATTTAATTGCTTGCTAGAAAAACAACAATTTTTAGAGAAAGACAACAGTCTAGAGTCCTTGCAAAGTATCATTTGCAATACCTACTACACAATGAAAACAAACAAACTAATTAACTAAACTAAACAAACACATCGAAACATGAAATTCATAGTGAAGGGGAAAGGCAGTCAATATTTACAGACCTATAAATCTCCCAGATTTTGGAATTGATGAATAACAACCCTAAAATACCTATGCTAGATTTATTAAGGAGACTACATAAAAAGTGAGTAAAAGGATAAAATAAGTGTAATAGTGGAGAATTTAAGAAGAGATATGAGAACTATAAAAATTATAAATTGGAAAACAGGAAATGCTATAAGTGAAAAATATAATGCCTGAAATACAAAATTCTTTAGATGGATTGGAGAAGGCAATGGCACCCTACTCCAGTACTCTCGCCTGGAAAATCCCATGGATGGAGGAGCCTGGTGGGCTACAGTCTATGGGGTCGCTAAGAGTCGGACACGACTGAGTGACTTCACTTTCACTTTAGATGGATCAACAGAAGGTGAAACACAGCTGAAGGATGAATCAGTGAACTTGAAGACAGATGAGTGGAAAGTACCCAACCCAACCTCAGGGAGAAAACAGGCTAACCGAAAAACAATGACAACAATGACAAAACCCTAGAGCTTATTGACCTTGGGGACGGCCAGAATGCAGGAAACGCTTTCAAATCATGAAAAACAACACCGCCAACTTAGAATCTAATGTCTACCAAACACGTATTTCACATATTCAGCAAAACTGAGACCTTTTCATATATGCAAACTTAAAGACTTTGTTGTCAGCAGTCCTAAAATGTAAGAAGTACTTCAGAAAATTCTTCCATCAGAAGCAAAACAATGTCATGTTAAAATAAGGAGTTACAAGAATGATTGTATATTATAAACTAGATGTTATAAACATATGTGTAAATATAAAGAAATGTTTTCTTAAGTCTTTCTTTCCTTTTAAATGTCATTAAAAGTAAAGTGATTCCTTAAAGCAAATAATGGCAACCCGCTCCGGTTTTCTTGCCTGGAGAACCCCATGGACAGAGGAGCCTGGCGAGCTACAGTCCATGGGGTTGCAAAGAGTCAGACATGACTGAGCAACTAACACACAAAGCAAATAATACAAACTAAAAGAATATAGTGTGAAGCCTGTAACAAATGTAAAGTTGAGATGTATCACAATGCTGTGTGTATCACAAAAGGTGGCCATGTTGTAAGACTCTTACATCAAGTGTGTGCTGGGTCATTTGGCAGTGACCATGGCAAGCAAGCTTCATCCCCAAAGCAACCACTTAAAAAAAGGACAAAAATAGCTAAAACAAAATTCAGTACTAAAAAGTACTTGATTATCTGAAAAGAAGGCAGAAAAGGAACAAAGAACCAGGAAGCAAAAGAAAACAAATACGAAGTTGTTAAGATTAAATCCAATCCAACCAAGTATCACACTAAATGTTAACAAACTGGGTACTAGAGTTAAAGGAAGTGATTGTCAGAATAGGAAAGAAAGCAAGACCAAACTCTGTGTTATTTGTAGGAGGCACACTTTAAGAGGCAGAGAAGCCAAGAGTGAAAATATGGAGAGTTTTACTCTGTAGACACTTAGTATAATGAAACTGGGATAGCTGTATATATCCAGGTAGAAAGGGTGTCAAGAAAATATATTTATTTTTAAAGATAAAACCTGACTACACCAAGAAGATATAATAAGATAACATCAGTGCTTCAAACATTTGAAGCAAAATAGAATTAAATGAAGAAGTAGACAAATCCTCAGTTACAGTTGAAGATTTTAATACTTCTTTCTTCATAATTAAAACAAGTAAACAGACAAAATCATTAAGCATATAGATGACATCACTGTGAACAACTTGGCCTAATTGATGTAAGTAGACTCCAACACAGCAATGGCAAGAACATAATATTTTCAAGTGAATAGAACATATACTGATATAGACCATATATGATGACATAAAGCAAATCTCAATAAATGTAAAGGGATTGAAAGCATACAGTCTGACCTTAACAGAATTATAGTAGAAAACAAGAATGAAATATTTTTAAAATAACCATTTGAAAATTAAGCAAGAAACTAAGAAATATAAAAATTCAACAAAATCTCAAGCAATTAGGACATATTTTGAGCTAAATAATAATGGAAAACAGTGTAGCCAAATTTGCCATATCAATAGCAATTTATAAAGGAAAGTTAATCTTTCCAAAGATTTCTATTATAAAGAATAGGTTTAAAATCTAAGATGTATCATCAGGAGTCATAACAGACAGAGAAATTAAACAACAACTACAAAATGCTAAAGAAAGAATGCAATAGCAGAATATACGGGATATGCGTGCTTAGCTGTTTAGTCATGTCCCGCTCTGTGACCCCATGGACTGCAGCGCGCCAGGGTCCTCTGTCTATGGGGATTCTCCAGGCAAGAATACTGGAGTGCGTTGTCATGCCCTCCTCCAGGGGATCTTCCTGACCCAGGGATCAAACCCAGGCCTCCAGCATTGCAGGTGGATTCTTTCCCAGCTGAGCCACCATGGAATCCCACACAGAATATAATGAAGTAGAAAATAAAAATGGAGAAAAATAATAAAGGCAAAAGTTGTTTTTGAAAAAAAAAATGAAAACTGATAAAACTTTAGCTAGACTAGTGAAGAAAAATGAGATTACACATTTCTCAAACTGTGTTCATCAAACCCTGGGTTTGCAAGAAGTTAACATATTTTTCCTGAATAAAATGGCCAGTTAACTCAGAAATGCTGTTTAAATAATAAGATTTCTCTACCCTAGGTCCTCAGAGCATCCCTTGTTTTGAAAAAGGGCCTGTGTCCGATCACCCCACAGACAGAAGATCCCTTTGATTTGAACGTAATAGGCATCCTTCTGCGGAAGATCTTCTGGTATTTATGGGACCAAAGTTAGGGGAACAGGGTTGTGCTATTTCTCTGTAGTTGGGTTAGTGGATGAGTTACGGTGTCCTTAACAGAGAGAAGGAAGCATCAAAGTGACCACCCCTTTTAAAACATTTTTATTGAAATATAGTAGTTGATTTACAACATGTGCCGGTTTCAGGTCCACGGTAAGACACTGAGTCTCTGTGCTACACAGCAGATCGCTGCTTATTTTATATATAGTGGTATGTATGTCTGTTAATCACAAACTTCCAATTTACGGCCCCCACTTCCCCTTTGGTAACTATAAGTTAGTTTTCTGTGTCTGCGAATCTATTTCTGTCTTGTAAAGAAGCTCATCTGTGTCTTTTTTTAGCTTCATCACATATAAGTGATATCATATGATATTCGTCTTTGTCTGACTTGCTTCTCTTAGTCTGATCATCTTGTGGCTGCTCTTTTAAACAACTTACTCCAGTATTGCTGGTGTTGGACAGAAGATGCGGCTCCCGAGATGGGCCCGAGTGTTGAAGGTGGCTTTGCCCTCTATTAGCTCATGCCAGGGGAACCCTCTGAGGCTCCCACGGGGTCCAGGTGGCCCCTTGTGATGGTGCCAACTGGAGATCCATGCATCTTATGGAAGTAGCTAAACTCAGCTACTTGGGCACCTGAGCCACCGCCAGTTTGCCTCTGCCTTTCTGGGGCACCGAGTCAGCTCAGGGATCCACACCCGCATTCGTGACCGCTGGAGCTTGGAAGGACCTGGGAGTGTTTTCCACCTGAAATGCGCAGCAGCTCCACAGAAGAGCGCGGGTGCTGCACTCACATTTTTGCTCGCGCACGCGCTCATCTGCCCCTGGAGGCACCCCCTTTATTGCTGCTTCCCGCACAGAACTGCGGGTTCATTCGCATTACCTTTTATTTAAGCTGTGCCTTATGACATAAGATCAGATCGAGCTTTTTCTCCCCTAGAACACCTCCTGTATTCTGCATTTGAGAATCTTCATTTTAAGACTTAATTCAGCAATTTTATTTGGAATTCATATACCCTTTGTTTCTCTACAGCTGTCTCTGTTCCCCCTGCTGGGGAGGAAACCTGGGCTTATTATTGCTGGGGAGGATGTTTCAGGCTCTCACACACAGACGCGCCGGTGTGCTTTTGTCAACAGAAGTGAAACTTTCCAGACGTCATACATATTTTTTATTAGTTTTCTTTCCCCACGTGTGATCTTCAGACTCCAAGCTAATAGTCACCGATTTCACGTCCTCATTTTAAATTATTCGTCATGCTGGGCAAGCAGGAAAGGAACTGCTTTTAGGGCCATGTGAGAATTCCTCAGATTTTAGATTCTGAAAAATGACCATGGCTACTAGATCACAGTAAGTCATTTCCACCAGAAAGCAATTGATGGGGTGAAGTGTTGGGAAGGAACTCCTAAAAAAGCACTGGATTGTTTCTGGATAAAAAGAACTCTAGTCTCTTTAATTTTAAATTAAATTTTTGATGATTTTTATTGTTTTAATAAATTGAACATAAACTCTCAAATTAGTTTCCCTAAATCCTTAAGGTCTATTTCAATCACAGTTTATTTTAAAAAATAAATAAAAAGCAATACCCTGTATTTGAATTATCTTCTTGAAAGATGTATTACACTCCTAAGATTTCGGCAGCTGAACAAAATTGTTATTGGGAGGGACGTGTTATGAATGAGATTTCAGAATAATTCTCAAGGTTCTATGACATTGTGTATCCGGTGGAACAGAACCACTAAAGATGGATGTTTTTACTCCTTGATTCATTCATTTATTCATCATTTTATTCTTTCATTGAAAAGAATGTATTTGAATTTGTGTTTTAAAACTTGCTATGGACCTGGCATAATGGGGAAAAAAAGATGTGGAAACAAACACTTCTCAGAATTCCGGGGTGATTGGGAGGGTTCTAGATACTAAATGCTCGCTGACTTTTCTAATCTGATAACAGTGGGCCTCTGGGGGGTGGTCCGGGAACCTTCACCTTCACCTCCTTGTCCTCCCTTTAAGCTGCAGACACCACCCCACCTGCGGTGGCCTTGGTGGTGTGTCCACGTGGCCCCTCCAAGTGGCTACCCAGCCACCGGGATGGGAGCCAGCAGGAAGCAGGGGTGCTGGGTGTGTGTCTGCAGCCTCAGGCTCACACTCCAGCCACCTGCCGGGAGGAGGACGGTCCTGGGATCCACCGGGCCCAGGAAGAGAAGTGCATCCCAGGGTCCAGACCCAGGAGCTGGGAGGCGGCCGGAGGCAGAGGGCGGGCTGCGCAGATGCTAAGAAGGGAGAGGGGTGGTCGTCTCCTGCGTCACGGGTCACACACGACACGCCTGACGTCGCTCAGCCTAGGGTCACCGAGGCTGCTGTCATCTGTGCCGGGAGATAAAAGGAGATGCAACAAATGATAACAATATAAGTGAACGTGACTTAGGGGCTGAAGGTGTCCCAAGCTCTGTTCTAAGCTGACCTAGAGCCTGAATCAGCCCTGGCACGGAAGTGAAGCCTCCTGTCACTGAGGCCGAAGGCAGGCGCCGTGGCAGCCCGGAGCCACATGGCCGGTGGGGCCGGAGCGGGACATTCAGAGCCCGAGCCGCGCCTGCACCGCTGGCGGGCGCCGGTCCCCGTGCCTGCAGAGGGCCTGTCCCTACTCCCGGGTGGGCTGTATCAGCATGGCGGTGGAGCTAAGTCACCAGCATGGACAGCGTTACCACTCTCAGCATCTCCGATGTGGCCGTGCCCGTGGGTGCATGAGCTTATATCTGCTTCAGTTTATCTCCCTAGAAAGAGACTGCCCTCCTCAGCTGGCATGAAAAGGAGCAAGTCCTTTATTGCTGCCAAGACATGTTACTTTCTGAGCCATATCTGTCCTGCTTCTTTGTCCAGTTGTGGTTATATTTCTCAGACATCGTTAATGGAATATATCTGTGGATGTGGATCGATCCATTTGAAATGTTTGTATTTGCCTTTGATGTACTATTATTTATGTTGGTGACTGCCAGGTAGTTATCTAAAGATGGTACAAATGCCCCTAAGTCCAGGCTCTATGTATCTTGCTGTGACATCTGTATCCAAACGTCCAGAACGCAAGGAGCAATCCCGACAAGTAGCTGCAAACGCGGACATCACCCGCTGTGCCTCAAGGGTACTTTTATTCATGGTCTTTTGGCTCCTCTGCCTAATTGCTCTCACACTGCCCTTCGTGTGCTCCTGTGGCCACAGCCTGGCAACACCGCCTGCCCCTTCCATTTTGCGTCTGGACCTTCTCTCCGCAATGCGGCCCCGGTTCTGTCTCTGAAACACAGCACACTATTTGTTATACTCGAGGATCAGTGTGAATTAAAACCATCCCTGGAAGGTTGTGCATCGAACCAGGAAGGGATGAATAACTTCCAGCAGACATCCCTATATTTTATGTCAAGGCTCTGTCATGTCGTCTGGAGGAAAATCCATTTAAGGAACTGGCCCTCAGAGGCGGGCCGGGTGGCAGCGACGTGGCGGGCTCCTGTGTGGGGCCCAGTGTGACACCTGACGTTGGCCGCAGTGGAGACACGCAGGGGAGCAAACGTCAGGGCCCCGTCAGGACGCCTCGCGCCTCTTGATCACTGCGGGATCCCACAAAGGGCGGCTTTGGGCAGCTCAGGCGACAATTCCATTTGTCCCTGATAGAGTCACTTCTGGCTTCCGAGCTCAGCCCTCGTCCACCCTCCCTGTAAAGTGTGTCCGACTTCTCTGTCCTGCAGGCCGTCCACACCACACCCTTCCAGAAGGGACCGCACACCCACACGCTCCGTGGTGCTTCTCTGAAGCGGGCCCAGCCCTCGTTCCATGCGCTGCCATCACTTGCAAACTCCCCTTGTCCTTTTTAATTTTTAATTACCATTGTCTGTTCACCTTTGTTTTACCCGTGACATCTTCAATTTAAACAGTATCAGAGAGGTTGATGTGAACAGTTTTCTTTTCAGCTTAAGTGACTGCAGCTCGTTGAGTTGTTAATTATGCAGGGAGGTCTGCATGGCTGAGGCTGGTGATTTGAATATGCTCTGATGTCAGGTCTCTGTCTGGGCGGTGGGGCTTGTAAAAGGATTATGATGATGTATATATGGTTCGTGGCTAAGTGGGCTAATGAAAGGACCTCATTTAATCAAACACAATTAATTAAATTAACTTATGATATTAACCCATCTTTCCGTGCATGTATAATTTATATTAATTGATTTGCTGCATTCGAATGGACCAATCAGGTGGGTGCCGACAGCCTAAGGAAGAAGGAGGTGTCATTAGCATTACTTTGATGCAAACCATAATTGATGGGTCAGTGTGTTCTGGGGATGTAGCAAAAGCTTTGCTAATTGTCATAAGAAGTTGAAATTGATTGTGTCTGCATTAGTACATAAATTTAAATTGATTAATGTTTTGTTCTAAAATTAATGTCCATTCTGGATGGGTGATACAATGCTTTATTTATTGGATTCATTAATGCAGTCTCAGGAAAAAATAGTGTTGAAGTTAGTAACTGAGTGGAGATCGTTAAGAATGAGCTCAGTGCAACCATCCTGGAGTCCACAGCATTCGCACCCTCGGCCTGCACTTTACAGACGGCCGAGCACAAAGGCCTCTGCTGAGGCCATCCGGGGCCGCGGTGTGATGAAAGCTCTTTTACAGACAATTACGAAGGAAAGCCCCCTAAACGTGCTGAACCATGTGTGGTTCTGGGGGGAGGGAAACGGGGCCTCGTCAGAAACGTGACCCCTTCCCAGAGGAAGCTTGGATGTTAAACACCCTCACAATTTATACCAACCTCCTCTACAAAAAAGGGAAAACACTTTCAAACTTGCTTGAATTGCAATTTATACTTTACAGCCAGTTGACAGAGATCATGAAATCTGAAATCACAGACACTTTATTAGAACATAGAATTTAAGCCTTGGCTGCGTTTTTCAAAGATGCTTTTCTGTGGTGACTTTTTATTATGAAGATTCTCTTGTTAATGTGATTTGGAACCTATGTGGGTTTACATTTTAAAAACCAGCTTTGGATTTGGTGGTCTTTCCTAAACTGGCCACTGAGATTTTAAAGAATAGGAGATAAAACAATTTACATTTTTAACCTAACCTTGAATCTCAGTGATTACTAAAACCACAAATGAATTGAGAAGGGAGAGTCAGAGATCCACTGAAAAATTGGTTTAATTCATTTATAACTCCTTTTTTTTTCTTACCCAGGAAAGCTTAACATCTGCTTCTTATAAACTGATTTAAATAGAAAATGTGCAATGCATCCTTTTACCAAATGGTTCTCTTTTTATTGATGGAATAAAGCAGTTTGCCTCTTCTGGTTTTACTACAGTGCATTCGTGCTCTTAGAAATGGGATGTCTCTGTTTTCACAAGGAAGCATTCTGAACTTCACACGCCAGGGAGGAGATTAGAGCACTCTCTCTCTGCTGCCTTACTGAAGTTTGCAGAGTATTATTTACAGACAGCTTCTTGAGCCTAAAACACTTGAATTATATTCGAATATCACTCCATGTGGTGGCACTATGGAGTAACAAACAATAATTGGTTCTCAGAAAGTAACTTCTTCTTAACTTTCGTGATTGCCTTGATGGATGCTGAGGACTGGTTTTCCATTGTCAGATTTTAAGGACAGCAATTCAAAACTAAGTCATATTATTCCAAGGCAGCAGTGATGGGTTCTATCATAGCTGCAATTGTATGTGCTGTGTGGGGAAATGAGGGCTCTTATTACTTGTTTAAATTATGTTTAGTGCTCCTGCTTTATATATCTGAGATTTATACATGCCTAGTATATGTGCTATACTCATAAAATATATCTGTATATGTGTCAGCTTATTAAATAGCCAGCAAAAAAAAAAAAAAACTAGCATGAATTTGAATATTCCCACATTCTGATTTTGTCAAAGCAAAAATGATAAATAATGCATTGTGTATCCTATTGGAAATATAGCAAGTGAAACCCCTTCTATCTTCTTTAAAAAGTGGTTTCTTGAGACACACATCCTAGGAAAAGAGTTATCTGCCCCAATATCAGATGATTTGTCAATGATGGATGGAGCTGAATCCAACGGAATTCCTGAAACCTGGTGAATGGAGAGCAGTGCAATGTCTGCGGTCTAATATTAAGGAAAAGAACTCCAGAGATGGTCTATGGCTTTACCAACTGAATGTTTATAGCACACTTACTTTAAATTTTTAGCCATTTCTTTTTTAGAAATATTGTTGTGCTATTGTTTATGATGCTCCTTTAAAACATATAAGGAGAAAAACTGACTGCAGACGTATTCCTGCATGCTGGAAACGGTGGAATTCCAGTGAATATCTTGGGAAGCACAGTTTTAAATTTAAATATTTGCTGCCATTTTCTAAGGTTGAGAAGGTAGCAAAGATAGTGATTTAAAATAATATTGTCTTAATTTAGCAGTTTTGTGAATGCGTCACAGATGTTCTAAGAGAAAATTAACATTGTTTTGTTGAAAAAAAAAAAAACAACCCTCTTACCACTATCCAGAACAAGGAGGCAGTTGGAATAATTGTTTTGCTAATCAGGTGTGGTTTATCCTGAGGCGGAGCAGGGCCCCTTCCATGGGCAGAGTTCAGGGAGCTGGGTGGCTGGGCTGGGGAAGCCGGGAGGGAAGAAGGAACCAAGGCTCCCAAAGACAGCACACTCCCTTTGTTGGTGGGGAAGGGAATCCGGGGTCCTGGGTTCAATGTTATGCTTCAGGCAAAATGCACTGACTTCCAGCTTCAGGCCTGGCCCAGAACAAGCACTGGTTTTATTAGGATCTGTGTTTCCGAGTTGTAGGGCTCAGTCCATGCTCACATCCGATCACTTCGTCTTCGTCCCTGGCTGGCATTCTGTGGTCTGTCTGCATCCCCAGGTAGAGCAATTCTGCGAGCAGTAGGTGTCACTGCAGGCAGTGAGAATTCTTTGGGAGAGTTGCTGAAGGAAGGGAATGATTCCCAAAGTCCAAAGGGAGGAATTATCCTAAAGTCCAGGCAGAGGATACTGAGAATAGTTTTTAGTGTGTTATCTTGAATCCTGAGTTATTACGGTGTTATGATCAGGTTAAAATGAAACCACTCTTGAAATTCTTTTGCCGTGGCCCAAAGCCTCATATATACATACCCAGAGTTCTGTCTTAATTCTGCAAAGTAGGCAGACCTCCCCGTCTCCACCTCCGGGAAGAGCAGACAGTTCTTAATCTGGGTTCTTCATCTTTTCCGAAAGTGTCCAATCTAGGGTTCCAGGCGAGTGTACCGCTGATCAAAACGCAGTCCATTATCTCAATGATGCAAAGCTAATCCGGGCTTTGGGTTGGACATTTTCAATGCGTGTCAAAACAGCGCATCTTGGTTGTGACTTTATTAAACATCTACACGAAAGCTTTTCAGAAAGAGATAGAAAATCTTTTTCAAGGGATGGATACACCATTATTACGTGTTTATTTTTCAGGACACTGTGAATGTGGAAGCATCGTCCTAATACTACAGACATAAGGGATCAAAGGAATTAACCCCATCAATTGTATCGTGAGCATTTGCGATTATGACTACACGAGCAAAGAGCACACTTTCATCTCTCCTGTTAGACTCCCAGGTATGGAGCACACTCAGGCTGATGTAAGCATTTAGATTTTCTTCATCGTCTTCCTGGCTTACATCTCTCAATGCGCCAAGGATGAAGTCTCTGCCGTCTGCCTCCACACAGCCCAGTTTTGCTCCTGCAGGACATGTGGTCTGTATACAGGAGGGTGCATGGTGAGGAATCAGGTCGAGCTCAGCCATGCCTGTGTAAGCCCATCTGCGGATGGGGAACTGAATTTTTTCAGATACTGATTGCCCTCGAATATACGTATTAATTATTCAAAAATATTTTAATTGGATTTACTTTGTCCCCAGGCAAGTAACACCTTGAAATGACCCCTTCTTCCTCATAAATGAAAACTGAATTCTCTTGAATTTTCTAGGACATCAACAGCAGATAGAGAAAGACCTGAGCCCTGTCTGACCCTCAGAGTAGAATACCAACATGGTCTTAGAACAGCTCCCCTGGAAAGGGCACTGCTGTGTCAGAGGAGGCTGTCCTTGTTAAATTCCAATCCCACAGGGAACAGGGATAAGTGTTCTCACTACTCTAAAGAGTTCATAAACTCTAAAGTTGTTTTCATATCTTGGGTTTCCTGGCAACTTTTGTATAAACATCAGTAGTATACTGGAAAAGCACACACTCGTAAATCAGTGACCAAGAAAAGTTTACATAAATTTAAAAAGGTAAATAAACACATAAACATATGATGCCAGAGAAAAAGGAACCATTGTGCCTTATTCTATCTTTTATTTTTATACTAAATTAAATATTTGGCTGTTCTTCATACCTTCATTTAAAAATTTTTTTTGAAGTATAGTTGATTTAGAACCTGGTATTGGTTTCTGCTGTACAGTGATATGATTCAGTTATACACATATATACATTATTTTCCACATTTTTCAATTATCATTTATCACAGGATATTGAATATAGTTTCCTATACCATATAATTGGAGAAGGCAATGCACTCTTGCCTGGAAAATCCCATGGATGGAGGAGTCTGATAGGCTGCAGTCCATGGGGTCGCTAAGAGTCGGACATGACTGAGCGACTTCCCTTTCACTTTTCACTTTCCTGTATTGGAGAAGGAAATGGCAACCCACTCCAGTGTTCTCGCCTGGAGAATCCTAGGCACGGGGGAGCCTGGTGGGCTGCCGTCTATGGGGTCCCACAGAGTCGGACACGACTGAAGCAACTTAGCAGCAGTAGCAGCAGCATACCATATAATAGGAACTTGTTATCTCTACTTGCATTTTTAATTGAAATATTACTTTAAAAATAGGATGCTACCACAGGTGAAGAATCTAAATTCCATGCTTAATTTAGGACACTCTGCAGTATGACTCGGAATTTGAATTTTGTACACTGACACTGAATCTAAGCTCAATCCAAGGGATTTCTAAAGTGGCACATTTTTATGATCACTGGGACTGTTTGCCTGAATATGTGGCATAGACAAGGCGCCCTGTTGAAATCATTTTCTTATCAGCCTGCCTGGTGGGGAAGATCTTTATTTCTCAGCAATGAGGAATGATCCATGAGGATAGTTAAGCTGAGGGGAAGGGTTTTATTTCAATGTGTTAATAATAATGCTATGATTAATTAGTATTGCTTGAATGGAGAAGGGATTGTTTTAAAGGGACTTTCATGTTCTTTTCTCATCAGTATTAACCTTGTAATAGTAATAATCCCAGAGTCTCAATATTATTTTAGGTAATTTTTATATTTCTAGAAATTGACTTCTTTCAGTCATTTGTCATAAAATAAGCTAACGAGTTATAAGAAACCAGATGGATTTTAAACGCAGACACATGGAGAAACAACAAGACAAAGATGCCCACGGGCCTCACAGTAGGTTAAGGTCCAGGGGCCACTCAAGCTTTCCCAGAACCTCTTTATGGAGTTTCCTCCTCAGGGTGTGCACAAGAGACTAGGGTGGAGCTTGTGTTAACATGAAAAGAGAAGTCCTGTAAAAGCTCAGAAAATAGTATTTGTTTTTTTTTTTAATGCTGATGCTAAGAAATTGATAAAGCTAGTAACGTTCTACATTATTAAAAACTCAAACTAAAAGCCAACTAGCAGAAAATCTTAAAAAGTCCCTAGGTTATTAATGTCATTTCTTTCATGCTTCCTGCAAAAGACTAATTTGTTGTGGGGAGAGCTGACAATATAGTACATGGTTTGAAAAATTGCAACCAAATGCTGCCGTTTCTCTAAGTATGTCCTCTGATGTTGATGAATCTTTTGGATTTTGTAACATTTACAATAAGGGGACACGCAAATTTCACAATGACAGTGGCACAGGACTTAGGCATTATTGTATTATATGTACACACACAGCCCCAGACACGCTGACGTGGCACACGAGTGTTTAAACTGTGATTCTACTATGGAACTTGGGCGTTTATGCCCAACACACAACCACTGTAACCACTGTGACATTAAGCGCCATCCTCACCTCTGTCTGTCTGTGAAAGTCGCTCAGTCGGGTCCACCTCTTTTCGACCCCATGGAATCCTCCAGGCCAGAATATTGGAGTGGGTAGCCTTTTCTTCTCCAGGGGATCTTCCCAATCCAGGGATCAAACGCAGGTCACCGCATTGCAGGTAGATTCTTTACCATCTGAGCCACACGGGGAAGCCCCAAAATACCGGAGTGGGTAGCCTATGCCTTCTCCAGCAGATCTTCCCAACCCAGGGATTGAACCCAGGTCTCCTGCATTTGCAGGTGGATTCTTACCATCTGAGCCACCAGGGAAGCCCATCCTCACCTCTACCAAGATGTTATTTCCCTTTGTCCTTGCCCTCGTGTCTCAATTTTATGAAAAATCTGACTACATTTTACTATAGTTATTTCCTTCAAAACCGTTGTGCTAAATTTACCATTTGTAGTGTTTAAAATTGTGTTTCTATGAATACTACACATAGCCAGATGTGTAAATGATAATTACAGAGTTCTTTTGTCTCTCCAGGCTGAAGTGTGGGGACAGAAGCCAGGCCGTTCTAGTGTATGTTTTTCTGCAGAGAGAAATGAGTGATGTTTTGTCTAATGTTATTGTTTGACTCTCTGTGACCCCATGGACTACAGCATGCCAGGCTTCCTATTCTACACTATCTCCCGGAGTTTGCTCAGATGATTACAAAAATCATAAATCTTTATTATCCTAATATAAAAATGTTAACATTAAAAAAGACCTCCCAAATAAAAACATAAAATTAAAATCCAAAAAATTAGTTTCGAGAGTACACGTGTATTTATGAGCCTTTTGGGAAAAGTATGACATTGGAGTTTTCCCTCTAACTCATCATTATTTAGAGACATGCAGGGACAAAAATAGAATTCTTTTCTTATTTAATCTATCAGCTCAACTTTCACTTATTTTTTCCAAGTGATAATCATAGCTTAAAGAACAGAATTTTTAAACTAATACTTGGTCTGTGTACTACCCAGTAAGGTTTGTATTCATTTCCAAGCCTCATGGCTAGTGAGCAAGAGAGATTAGTCCCAAGTGTAAAAATCGGTTTTCTGTATAAATTGGCCCCAAAGGGAAATTTTCCAGATCGGCTTCTTGTTACTTGACGTGAACCGGTCAAAATCATATTTGTCCCCGTGTCATGTTACTTTAGCGGGGTGAGTTAAGGGAACAGGTGCCCCTTTGTATTGATCAGTGATCAAGGCAAAGAGCTCTGATTAGAGGTTGAAGGGGACCAGGAAGGGTGAGAAATGGAGTGCTGGCTGGACAGGTTATTGATGACGGCAATAACCGCGCTCAGGGCTCCCTGCACCGAGGCCGTGGACTCGGCCGGATGAGCGCATAAGGACAGATACGCGGACCGACAACATGAAGAAGTATGGAGCGCAGCTCCTCACCTGGCAGAGTTATTAAAGTTCATTGAAGGAAGATGAACTGTTTCAATATGTTAAACACTCGAGGCTGTTAAGAGAGAGTTGCTGTCACCAGGAACGCCATTGTTTGGGGAGCTTTTGTTGTCTTTTTTTCCCTCCTTTTGGAAATTTGAAAGTGGTTCACTTCTGTATCTTAGCTCTCTGCACAGGCTTTGGGAAAGCAGAGAAACAGCCTCTCTGCATGGACGCGGTTAGCCTCCAATTTCTGTAAGCTGCAGTTCATTCAGCAGGGAGCCAACAGAACATAAGATGGGCTGGCTGAATATGCTTAAAACATTATCTGCTCATCCCTCTGCTAGGGCGTCCTCCCCGAGCTTGGTCCACACAAAGACCTCCACATCATCAGTCAGGCACGAGGAGCTTTCCACACTTCAACCTGGAATCAAGGGTCAGAAATAACCAACATACTGTGGGGTCAGAAAGCACAAATTTAAATTGCCCTAATGCCATTAATTTGGGAGCCACAAGGTTAAGAAAAATCAGTCAGTCAGTTCAGTCATTCAGTCATGTTTGTCTCTTTGCATCCCCACGGACTGCAGCACACCAGGCTTCCCTGTCCATCACCAACTCCTGGAATTTGCTCAAACTCATGATGCTCAAAGTCAGTGATGCCATCCAACCATCTCATCCTCTGCTGTCCCCTTCTCCTCCCGCCTTCAATCTTTCCCAGCATCAGAGTCTTTTCTAATGAGTCAATTCTTCATATCAGGTGGCCAAAGTATTGAAGTTTCAGCTTCAGCATCAGTCCTTCCAATGAATATTCACAACTGATTTCCTTTAGGAAGGACTGGTTGGATCTCCTTGCAGTCCAAGGGACTCTCAAGAGTCTTCTCCAACACCACAGTTCAAAAGCATCAATTCTTTGGCACTTAGCTTTCTTTATAGTCCAACTCTCACATCAATATGTGACTACTGGAAAAACCATAGCTTTGACTAGATGGACCTTTGTTGGCCAAGTAATATATCTGCTTTTCAACGTGCTGTCTGGGTTGGTCATAGCTTTTCTTCCAAGGAGCAAGTGTCTTTTAATTTCATGGCTGCAATCACCATCTCCAGTGATTTTGAAGCCCCCAAAATAAAGTCTGTCACTGTTTCCACTCTTTCCCCATCTACTTGCCATGAAGTGATGTGACCGGATGCCATGATCTTAGCTTTTTGAATGTCCAGTTTTAAGCCAACTTTTTCACTTTCCTGTTTCGCTTTCATCAAGAGGTTCTTCAGTTCTTCTTCGTTTTCTTCCATGAGGGTGGTGTCATCTGTGTACCTGATTTTATTGATATTTCTCCCAGCAATCTTGATTCCTGCCTGTGCTTCATGCAGCCTGGCATTTCATATGATATACTATGCATATAAGTTAAATGAGCAGTGTAACAATATATAGCCTTGACTTACTCCTTTCCCGATTTGGAAGCAGCCAGTTGTTCCAAGTCTGGTTCTAATTGTTGCTTGTTGACCTGCATACAGATTTCTCAGGAGGCAGGTCAAGTGGTCTAATATTCCCATCTCTTTAAGAATTTTCCACAGTTTATTGTGATCCACACAGTCAAAGGTTTGGCATAGTCAATAAAGCAGATGTTTTTCTGGAACTCTCTTGCTTTTTCAATGATCTAGCGCAGGCTGACAATTTGATCTCTGGTTCCTCTGCCTTTTCTAAATCCACCTTGAACATCTGGAAGTTCATGGTTCACATACTTTTGAAGCCTGGCTTGGAGAATTTTGAGCATTACTTTGCTAGCGTGTGAGATAAGTGCAGTTGTATGGTAGTTTGAGCATTCTTTGGCATTGCCTTTCTTTGGGATTGGAGTGAAAACTGACCTTTTCCAGTTCTGTGGCCACTGCTGAGCTTTTCAAATTTGCTGGCATACTGAGTGCAGCACTTTCACAGCATCATCTTTTAGGATTTGAAATAGCTCAACTGGAATTCTTTCACCTCCACTAGCTTTGTTCGTAGTGATGCTTCCTAAGGCCCACTTGACTTTGCATTCCAGGATGTCTGGCTCTAGATGAGTGATTGCACCATTGTGATTATCTGGCTCATGAAGATCTTTTTTGTATTGTTCTGTGTATTCTTGCCGTCTCTTCTTAACGTCTTCTGCTTCTGTTAGGTCCATACCATTTCTGTCCTTTATTGTGTCCATCTTTGCATGGAATGTTCCCTTGGTATCTCTAATTTTCTTGAAGAGATCTCTAGTCTTTCCCATTCTGTTGTTTTCCTCTATTTCTTTGTGTTGATTACTGAGAAAGGCTTTCTTATCTCTCCTTGCTATTCTTGGGAATTCTGCTGTTGTTTGGAACTAAGGCCATTAATTTGGGAGTCACAAAAGTTATGAAAAATAACTACATTTTTTGCATTTTATTTTTGTTTTATATTGGCATACAGTTGATTAACAATGTTGTGTTAGCTTCAGGTGTATAGCAAAGTTGTACGTATACATATATCCCATACAGGTTATAACAGAATATCGACTATAGTTCCTTTTACTGTATAGTAGGTCCTTCTTGATTATCTATTTTGTATATAGTAGTGTACATATATACGTTAATCCCAAACTCCTAATTTACCCACCCACCCTGCCACTGACATATCCCTTTGGTCACCATAAGTTTGTTCTGTGTCTGTGAGTCTGTTTTTATTTTGTAAACAAGTTCATTTTATCTTTTTTCCCCCTAAGACTCCACAGTTGAGTGATGTCACTTAAGTGATAGCATATGATATGTGTTTCTCTGTCTCACTTCACTCAGTGTGATCATCTCTATGTCCATCCATGTTGCTGCGAATGGCATTATTTCATTCTTTTTTATGGCTGAGTAATAACTCCACTTTTTTTTTGAGTACAGAGAGCTCTAAATTAAGAGACAGGCAACTCTCAATACCAATTTTGCTTCAGGGTTAAGCTTTCTTTGTCTGCTGAAAGGTCACGGCAGGATTCAATGTTTTTAATCCTTCTTCAGTGTAATGATATTTTAGGAGATGTTTGCAAACGTGTAACCAGCTCCCCTACTCAGAACAGCATTTGTTTTTAGCATCTGAATCAACCCTACTGGCTGGCTGTTGGCGGTATTAGGGTATTAGTGTTGGAAGAGAGCTGGACCCTGGGATCGGGGGGAAGGGGGGCGGGGGAGGGGGACAGTGGCAGTCAGTGCAAGTCATTGCCATTTGTAATTGCAAGTACCAACTGGGCATTTCAAGGAATTCTTCTGTTCCAGCCCTGGTTTAGTTCCCATCTGGTAGTAGAAAGTGACTCAGCAGACCTACTCGCCCTGTGAGCTCGGCCAGAGGATGAGAGCTGGCTCACCGGCTGGCTGGTTTCCATTCATTCAAATCTGTGCTATCTCCAGAGCTGCGCATCCTGTGTTCTAGCACAAAATCTGACATTTCATATGATTTTCCTTCTTCCAAATTGGCTGGCAGATTCATTCCATAGGCTCTTCTTGAATACATATACATGAAGTCATGTGTTGTATGTCTACAAGGTCATGTGCTGTGTGTCCATGCAGTTGCGTGTTGTGTGTCTATAAAGTCAGGTGTTATGTGTCTATAAAATTGTGTTGTGTATTATGAAGTTGTATGTTGTATGTCTATGAGGTTGTGTGTTGTCTGTGAAGTTGTATGTTGTGTGTCTGTGAAGTTATATGTTGTGTTTCTATGAGATTATGTGTTGTGTGTCGATAAAATTGTGCTGTGTTTTATGAAGTTGCGTGTCTGTGGAATTGTGTGTGTGTCTATGAAGTTGTGTGATATGTGTCTATGAAGTTGTGTGTTGTGTATCTATGAGGCTCTGTGTTGTGTGACTATGAAGTGTGGTTTTGTGTCTTTGCTACACTTGCTACACAAGGGTGTGTTTTGCTCTAGTTGGACAAAGCAGTATTCTAATTTGCAACGGTACTTGGCATTTTTTCCTCCTTTTTCTTAAAAAAAAAAAGTATCTAAATTTTAAAAAATGACTTGAAACTTGTGAGATGGTTTTGCAGGACATTGATTCCCAATTTAGACTCACAATTTCTTTGATCAGCTCCCCATCTCTAAGGTAGAACTGGTCTGTGGCGTCTATTCCACTCTAGCCCCAAACTTATATAAATAACCTAATTTAACACCATTTTCTGTCCTAGAAAAATAAAGCATGTCCCTGCTCAGTGAACCCGAGAGCAGCAGCTGTATTTAAACATGTTTATCGCCAGCATCACTTAACCGCTGTGTAGACAGGGCCTATGGAAGGGTTGCACACTGCAGCTCGGAATCATCTCATTACCGCTCGGCCAGGAAGCCCAGGTGGGGAGTGGCTGCTGTCAGCCGCAGTAATTACCAGGTGGTTAGAGACCAGCTCCCCAACCCGGTGCCACGTGGGCTCTCGACTGGGGGTCCCCGCGAAATTGATTCCTTCCAGGAACAGGGTGCTCAGATGCCACAACCCTTTGAATGTCTTCCACATGAAAAGCGAGCCAGTGGTAAAGCTACAGAGATTTTATTCTATGGAAGTATTGCTTGTGCAACATGAGATGAGTGGAGGCACTTGAGAAACTCAGGTCCCCTCTGTTATCTTTTACAAGCTAACCCACCTCCTCCTTGAGATGAGGACACTGAGTGCACACGGGCTCACCCTCCTGCTCACGGTCATGCCTGCTGCGTAACTGACACTCAGTAAGTGGGCCCAGGATGCTGAGCTTGCACGTCAGACCTGGCCTCTGCGAGGAGACTCCCCAGCCCAGCCTCCATCTCTCAGAGCACTCGGCACTGCTGGCATCTTCTGTCGCTACCCCTGATGGCCGGTGGAGGGTCTGTTTCTGCACCAGAGAGCAAGCCCTGCATTGGAAAGGACTGTGTCAGATTGTTCCACAGTTGGAAAGGCAGAGTCTCTACGACTGCCTGACACATAAGAGGGGCTCAATAAACCTTCTTAGTTGGGTAAAGGAATGAGTCATCTAACTTGTGAGATAAACCTGCAGAGCAGTCAGTATTATCCCCACTTTATAGATGAGAACAGTGAGGCTCAAAGACACAAATGTGCTCAAGGTCACACTTCTTCTCTCTTACCTTCTGTTTTGAAGATTCACACTGTCAATTCTCCATGCCCTAAAATGATCACACCCATTTGAAGTGTTTCACTTTGACCATGTCATTCCTTGATAATTTGTTGTTTGTCCTGTAAATGTTGTAATCCTATGACTTCACCACACGTTCAAGGTTAAATGATTTTACGAAGTGTGAAATTAAAACCTTGGATGTTCCCATAGATTAAAGACCCTGCTAAACGGCTATAAAGAAATAGAGCCATGAGGTTCCCTTTCTCTTCTGGGTGCTTTTCTCATGGGTTGTCATCACCTGGGCCTGGAACGAGTACTTTTTCCATGGCTGAATTGAATCCTAACTCTACAAGATCATAATCTCACAAATTTAAGATAGATTTACAAGACTTTCACAATCATACAATTCCTTTTTCTCCCACTAATGTTTGACTACTAAGGAGAAGGCAATGGCACCCCACTCCAGTACTCTTGCCTAGAAAATCCCATGGACAGAGGAGCCTGGTGGGCTGCAGTCCATGGGGTCGCCAGGAGTCGGATACGACTGAACGACTTCACTTTCACTTTTCACTCTCATGCATTGGAGAAGGTAATGGCAAACCCACTCCAGTGTTCTTGCCTGGAGAATCCCAGGGACGGGGGAGCCTGGTGGGCTGCCGTCTATGGAGTCGCACAGAGTCAGACATGAATGAAGTGACTTAGCAGCAGCTGAAGTAACTTTTTAATATCATATAATAATAATATAACTATTAATAGTTATAATTACAGTTATTATAATAACATAATAACTATTAATATGTTTTAGCTTTAAAACAACAAAAGCCCCCTGATAGAGCTCCATTTCGTCTGGTGTATTTATTGCCCTTCTCAGTTTACACATGTGCCGCACACAGGCGAGTATGCACACACACACACGCACACACATACACACATTTTTTTTTTTTTTCTTTTGGCTGTGTGGCTTGTGAGATCTTCATTCCCCCACCAGGTACTGAAGCCAGGCCCTCAGCACTGAAAGAATTATGTCCTAACCACTGGGCCACCGGGAGTCCCATAATTTGTTCTTATTTGTGCCTTTTCTCCTAAACATCTTAACCTAAGTATGTATTATTTTTGTTAAGAATCTTACAAATTTTAAGGTTGAATAGCTTAATAATGGTTTTTACCAAAGCCATTAACCTATTCTCACATTCCTCCCATGAATGTTCCTTGCTATTTTTTGAGTAATAATACACAGTTCTCACTCTTATATATTTTACTATGATCATTTATAGGAAGAAGTGGCTTTTGGAAGCAGGTTTTCAAACCACAGAGGATCGGAAGTGCCCATGAGGGTGGGCAGGGGACCCGTGGGTGGACGTGGCCCAGCCAGGGGCAGATGGCCTATGAGTTGTAACCACTGTCACCTTTCGGGATGGCTTTCCTGGTGAAAACCAAACTGTGAGCTAGACTTCTGTTCCCTGGAGACAGTAACTCTGAAGAAGCACATTCTCTTTCGGCTCTAAAGGAACGTGTTCACGTCGCACCTTGTGGTGAGTGTAGCTCTTTATATTTCCACCTCACCTTACACATGGCACTGTATCTCATTTCAGTAGTTCTGACACCTCCAGTAATGCTACACGGGATCATACAACCCCTTGATTAAACAGAGAAACATCTGTTTCACATGGTGTTTGTTTTTCTGTGCTTCTGAACCTACTTCACATGTTCCAAGGGTGGAAGTGCTTCTTTAAAGGAGAGGAAGGTGAGAGGGCAAAGAAACTCAAAGGGAAAAGCAGAAAAACACAGAACCAAACCCCGGCTTCCACGGGTGGGGACGGACCACCGTCACGAGGGGCCAGCCGCGTGGGCCCTCCCCGCCCTGCTCTGGAACCTGCTGGCCTCTGTGGTCAGTGGCAGTCTTGTCCCGGGGCCAAGCAATCTGAGAGAGGGCGCTGGATCAACCCACAGACAGAGATGGTCTCATCCGTAAACCCTAAAGCAGAACACTTCTATTAATTTTGATTAATAATGTAGGGGCTTCCCAGGTGGTGCAGTGGTAAAGAACCCACCTGCCAATGCAGGAGATGCAAAAGATGAGGGTTAGATCCCTGGGTTGGGAAGATCCTCTGGAGAAGGAAATGGCAACCCACTCCAGCATGTTTGCCTGGAAAATTCCATGGACAGAGGAGCCTGGTGGGTTACAGCCCTTGGGGTCGCAGAGAGTAGGACACAACTGAGCAACTAAAAAATAAGGAAATCCATTTCAACATGCCTTTTACGGATTTTGAAACTTACCAAGAAATAGGGAATAGTTCTGTTCCCAGTGCCCTGGATGTGGATGATCAATGTCAACGCCTTGACATTGATTCTGTGCAGTGCTGGGCGCCCAGAGAGAGTCGGAAGAGAGACAGGACTCCATCTCAGCCACGGGCCGTCTCAGTCAGATGCAGCTCCAGCGACCGGTGGTTATGATTTTGGTCCTCTTTCCTCTTCTCTTCTTTTCCTGGGATAAAACATGGAATTCCCGAGATCAATGCCCCTGAACTTTAAGGCTAGTGTTTCCATATAATCACTAAAATTAAACACTATGCTTTGCCTGAAAAATTAAAAAAGAGAGAGAGAGAGAGACAACACTGTTACAACCAACCTGCCCCTGGCCCCACTGCACACCCAGCACCTTCATCTAAAAAGACGCTTGGCTTTGTGTTATCCCCCTGGGGGTGGAGGGCGCTGCACGCAGGGGATGTGTTTTCAGGAGTCCCAACATTCTAATCTCCAAAGTGAGGGCAGAACTGCCAGCCCCAGACTTCAAAGAGTCAGGGCCCTTGGCCTTCCAAAGTGATGTGTATACAGAAAGGACTTCCCACTTCCTTGATCCAACTGAAGCAAGATCTCTGGCTCCTTCTCTCTTACTATTTTTGACATGCTTCCCTTGTGGGCTCAGATAGTAAAGAATCCACCTGCAATACGGGAGACCTGGGTTCGATCCATAGGTTGGGAAGATCCACTGGAGAAGGGAAAGGCTACCCACTCCAGTATTCTGGCCTGGAGAAATCTGTGGACTACATAGTCCATGGGGTCACAAACAGTTGGACACGACTGAGCGTCTTTCACTTCACTTCATTTACGACACTGAGCCATTCATTTTTTCATTCATTCAGTAAACACCTGTTTCTACCCAGGCCACACCCTGTGTTGAAAGAGCCCAAGCCCCAGCCCTCCAGAAGTTTCTGTTCCCTGAGTTCACAGGAGCTTCTGCTTCTTTAACAAAGAAGCTCTGATAAACTAATTCCCGATGAGGTGTTAATTACTGATAAGCATTTAATGTGTGAGGCTTCTTAGGATTTTTGCATTTTAACAGGAGCCATTTCTTAACTGAAAGAAATGAATTTCTAATGGTGGTAGCTCCAGGGTGCTAAAAGTAACATTTCAGGGGGACTGAGGGTGCTTCTAGCTGATCCAAAAGGCATTTCTAGCGCTTGCTCTGTCCACGTTTAAGACTGGATTTTTAAAACACAGAAACATCTTCATACAGATTCTGTTCATTCTTTTGCTCTTATAAACTGAACCCAGGTTTTAAGCTACAAAGATGTGTGGTCACAGGCTTAGGTGAGGGTATGGCCAGACACGGTTATATAATCAATGAACTGTGAAGTGTTTTCATAGACGTTATAATCTGTGTACGTACAGCGTACAAGAAAGATACAAAAAGAGGAGGATAAAACAGAGGATGCATTTCTGAGAAGGAAGGGCGGTGGCGATGGGGGCCAAGTGTGCTGAGACCCAAGGTCATGGGTCATGTCCCAAGCCTGTGGTCACACTGCATGGCTCTGGCTGAGGCAGGGTTTGTAGGAGAGGGTGGGTGAGGATGGGCCTGTGCTTTACATGTGCTGCTATTGCTCAATCACTGAGTCCTGTCTGACTCTGCAACCCCATGGACTGCAGCACGCCAGGCTCCCCTGCCCCCTACCTCCCAGAATTTGCTCATATTCATGTCCACTGAGTTGCTAATGTTATCTAACCAACACATCTCCTTGTGCTTATTTTAAAGATCAGGAAACTTACATGGGTCAGTCATGGAAGGACACGTGGGCCCCGGTGAGCCTTGGGAGCTGCAGGCAGAGTGTCTCCAAGAGCCTGGGCTCAGAGCCCCCAGACCCCTCTGCCGTCACCCTGGGCCACTCCTGACCTCAGCCACCGAGGTGGGCCAGGCTTCTCCCACCACCTGTCCCGGCTGAGGACGGCGTCCCACCTGCCAGGCAAAAGAAGCAGCCCCGGGAGAGCATCCCGCCGCGGCAGCTGGGGCCCCACATGGGATTCGGACTCGGACAGACAGGATGAAGTGTCTGTTTTGGGGGGACTAGAGCACAGAACTGTGGAGGATGCAGAGAAGAGAGGTGGGGAGAGCTGCAGGTGCCGTGACAAAGTGACAAATGAGACAAGACGTGACACGGTCCACACGTGGGCTCAGCTGTGTTCCTCTCTTCCTCAGGACTCCAACGTGGTCCAAGCCCAGTGCCCGTGTGAGTCCTGGCCCAAGGCGGGGAGACCACGTATCTATCAGAACCCTTGGATGGCTGGTCCATGTGCATTTTTTCATAACATCCAGTAATAATGTCAATCATTTATTTATATATATCCTGCATCTCAGATTATTTAGATCTTATTTAGCACCTAATTTATCTTATTTAGGTCCTGGATCCAAGGTTGTTTAAGAGGAGAGTTGAGTATCACCCCAAAGCTTCCTGATTGTCGCTGCTCTGCTTGTGTACAGGGACGTCTGGGTGATTCTAAGTTCTTTCTTAGAGGTGGCCTCCACAGGTGCATGGAGGGAGCTCGAGCAGGAGTGGGCTCAGTTGTGAAACTCCTTCATTACCCAAGGCATAACGTTTCTCATTATAAGGTAAGGAAGACTGGGTGACCTGAATTAAAACAAAATAACAGCGAATTAGCTGAGTTCAAAGAGAAAGTGTGGCCTGCTGGGCCGTTTGTTGCAGAGTTGAAATCAGCTGTGTTTCGGGGCATGCTGAACCACCCGTGGGTCTGGGGACCCCGGAGGATGCTGAGCCACCCGAGGGTCTGGGGGCCCAGGGGATGCTGAGCCACCTGAGGGTCTGGGGGCCCTGGGGATGCTGAGCTGTGGGCGGGTCTGGGGGCCCGGAGCATGCTGAGCCACCCAAGGGTCTGGGAACCCCAGGGGATGCTGAGCTGTAGGCGGGTCTGGGGGCCCAGGGCATGCTGAACCACCCAAGGGTCTGGGAACCCCAGGGGATACTGAACTGTGTGCGGGTCTGGGGGCCCGGGGGATGCTGAGCCACCCACAGGTCTGGAGGCCTGGGGCTCTGCAAGCCTCCTCCAGCTAATTCCCAGTAAGGATGGCTCCAGAGCACAGGGTGCTCCTTCTGCTTGTCGTGTGGAGAACATGCCCCTTGGTCCATGATTCCAGTGTTCTGTTACCCAGCTTCTACCCAGTCAGCATTCTGATGCTCTCCAAACAGAGATTTCAAAGGCCGGTGAGGAAGTGAAGGAGAGCAGATAATTTGCAAGTCTCCTCGTCCGTTTTTTATCAAATCAAACCACACTTGCTCAAGTCAGCCAGTGCATGCCTTTTGAAGAAGCAGCATCTTCAACATTTTTGTTTTACTTTTTTGTAGCCAATTGCTCATGAGAATTTCTTGGTGATGAAACCTGTACCTATTGATTTCCCTGTGGAGGACCTTCTCTGCTACTGTGGATGCATATGTATGTGTGCCCAGGGATGTGTGTGTGTGTTTACACATGTGTGTGCCCAGGGATGTGTGTGTGTGTGCCCAGTGCGTGTGTGTGTGTGTGTGTGTGTGTGTGTGCACTCCGTGGGCGGGTCTGTCTCTGTCAGGGCCTGCACCCCTCAGCACGGCCGTGCTACCCGGGGGCACAGGGATGTGTGTGTGTGTGTGTGTGTGTGTGTGCACTCCGTGGGCGGGTCTGTCTCTGTCAGGGCCCGCACCCCCCAGCATGGCCGTGGTCCCCGGGGGCACAGGGCAGGCCTGCTGTGCCCCATGCTCTTACGGTGGCTGCACCTGTGGCCAACACCCAATCCGCGGAGGCTCTGATTCCATTCGTGACCTGAGGACGTCAGCACCAACTAGGGTATGATCATGAGACTTAGAAAGGCAGGACTTGGCTGATGGTGGTGGAAAGGTATGGATGTCCAGTTATAAGATGGGTCAATCCTGGGGATGCAGTGTCCGGCGTGGGGACGACGGTAATCCGTGCCCTGCAGCATATTTGAAGTTTGCTGAGAGAGTGGGGACGTCCCTGGTGGTTCGGCAGTACAGAACCTGCCTGTAATACAGGAGAATCGGGTTGGATCCCTGGATCAGGAAGATTCCCTGGAGGAGGGTACAGCTACCCACTCCAGTATTCTAGCATGGAGAATCCCACAGACTGAGGAACCCAGCGGGCTACAGTCCCCGGGGTCACGGAGTCAGACCCAACTGAGAGACTAAACCACCACTGCCAAGAGAATAGATCTTAGGAGTCTTTGTCGCAAGAAACAACAGTTTGTAACAATGTGTGGTGATGGATGTTAACTAAAACATACTGTGGAGATTGTTTCACATCCGATCCTGATGTTCTGCATTTTAAATGTAGTCAGTGTCACATGGCATTTGTATGTTCAGTGTCACATGGCTTTCATGTGCCTGGTGTCACATGACATTCACATGTCTGGTGTCATATGACATGCATATGTTCAGTGTCACATGGCAGCCACGTGTCTGGTGTCTCATGACATGCATATGCTCAGTGTCACAGGGCAGGCATATCTCAGTAAAGCTGGGAAAAGTTTACAGGACTAAAGGAGGCGGAGGTTGGAAACAGCCTGCAGACAGCGCTCAGGAGCCTTGGGCCCCAGTCTCGCCAGGCTGGGGTGGTTTCTACGTGCGGCAGCAGGGTTCACCCTCACACGACACTGTGTCCGTCCCCAGGGGGTGTGCATCTGCCTGGGAAGGGGGGACCAGGCCAGGAGCCAGCTTGGGTTACAGAGGTCTGCCAGCCCCCCAGCTGAGCTCTGCAGGAGCCCCCGTGGAGACCTGGGGCAGTCTTGCCCATGAGAAGTCCCAGATCACTGACAGTCCAACGACTTCCCCCAAAGGTCTGTGCATGCCCAATGGAGGCCCAACCACCTCCTAAAGAAAGAAGCTGCGACTCCTTCACCCAGGGCTCAGGCTTCCACTCCCGGCTTTCACCAGCCCCGACTCTCACCTGGGGGACTCGGCCGGGTGGACCCTGTGCTGGTCACCCTAGACACGTCATCAAGCCCAGCAAGCCTGGTGTCCCCAGACTGTGACCATTGCACTGTTATGAGTAGTTGCGAGAGGCAATCTTAGAGCAGAGGGAGTTGGGGGACAGTAGGGAGACCAGAGGCACCCTGTGACTTCATTCTGGAGAAGGGCGTGAAAAGTGTTAAGAATAAGGATACAGTTGGTAAAAATAACTGTGGTCCTCGAGGGAAGGCTGGAGGGGCGTGGAGGGGGTGGTCCCTGCCCTGGCTGTGCGAAGGCTTACCCTCCGCATCCTCATCCTCCCCCCGGGCACCAGGCGTGCATCCAGCCAGCAGCTGACTGTGCTCCTCTCTCCCTAAGATGATGCCAGGGCCCACGTCCAGCCAGGCCGGTGCTCCCATCCACTGGTGGGCCGCCCCCACCATGGGGCTGCGCTGCATGTCTTCCTCACCAACGCTGAGCTCTTTAGTGACGCTGGACCCAGTGAGGCAGAGCCCTGCTGGGGACCCCGCCCACCTTGATTGGAGTCTCATCTGACACAGTCCTCGCCCGTGACACAGGCCGGGACCCGGCACTGCCCCGACCCCTCATCTGCACCCTCATGCCCCCTCACCACCCTCTCAAGTCAGGTCCAGATGATCCATGCCAGCTTCACGGGGCACAGCCGGGGCCGTCCAGGGACCTTCACCACTGCCGCATTTATACCCAACTGACGGCACGTCTCAAGCTGCCTCCTCTGTCAGAACACGTGGTCCTGCCCTCCGTGTGGGCTCAGATGGAGCCTGGAGCCTCAGAGGCCCGAGCATGGAGAACGTGGACAGCCTTTTCACATAAAAACTCGTGCAACTGTACAAGAGAACCCAGTGAACCAACTGGACGAACACTCAGATTACAGGGGAATTGTGTATCCAGCTAAAAGCCATCGTGAGTCATGGTACAGGACATCAACTAAGAACCTTCATTTCCAAGTGGCGATATGGACACAGTGTGAGGCATTGCCCGCCGCTGTCCTCAGAAGCCATCTGTGGTTCTGTAACCTGGATAAACTCGATGCAAGCCAAGGCCACATCAAGGGTGTCGTATTTCTGCTCCTACAGGCAATGCCTTGTGTAGTGTTACACTTAATCTAGGAAACTGAAGATAGCTTTTACACAGTCCTCATTCAGAAGTGAGGTTTGGCAAGCAGATAGGATCGTGGCCTGCTATCACAGGACAAGAAGTGCACTTAGGCCGATCAATAAGGAACATGGAACTTATGATCATCAGAGATTAGGGCCGAGCACACCCCAGAGTCTGGGAGAAGGTGGGCTTTCCCCTCGGTCACGTCGGGCTTTACCCCAGCCTTGCCCGTTTAAGCGTCTTGTGCACCATCCAGCATAAAGGAACGTGCTGGAACCAGGTGTGTAGATGCGCGTTTTGGAAACCTCTGGAGCTGGGGTTTCTTTCACTGAGTCCCTTGCATCTAGACCATCTGTTTCGATTGTCTTGAGATAGTGCAGCCTCCAGATGGAAGTAACCGTGTATTCACCATGACCAGCTGACTTTCTGTCCCGATGCAAAGCAGAGAGTTCTTTCTGGCCTCCTACCTACTTACCTCCATGGACATGAAGCATTGCAGTGTATGTTTCCTCAGCAAATCCTGGTAGTGCCTCAGATGCTCAGATGTATACCACTGATATACACTTAAAACAGAAGTCCATATGCATTCTATCAATATTGATCACTTTGTTAACCACGAGTGTAAAAAGAAAGAATAGTAAAAGACAAGAAGAGAATGCAGATGATACTTAAAATCTGGTATTAGGTCTACACGTTCTTATTTCCTTCCCAATGTTTTATATTAAAATGTTTATAATATAGTGATTATTCTTTCCAAATATCTGCCTCCATTCTCTAGAGATTGTATTTCCTTTCAATTTTCAATGATCAAATGATTTATTTAGCTTAAACTAACTCTTTAAAGAGCTTCCCCATTGACGCAGCTATAAAGAAACTGCCTGAAATGAAGGAGGCCCTGGTTCGATTCCTGGGTCAGGAAGATCCCCAGAGAAGGGATAGGCTACCCACCCCAGTATTCATGGGCTTCCTTGGTGGCTCAGACTGTAAAGAATCCACCTGCAAAGCGGAGACCTGGGTTCCATTCCTTGGTTGGGAAGCTCCTCTGGAGGAGGAAATGGCAATCCACTCCAGTGTTCTTGCCTGGAGAATCCCATGGACAGAGGAGTCTGACTGGCAAAGTATCTAATCAAATGCAAAAATGATAACCTTGATTTTGTTCCTCGGGGACCAGATGGTGCTGACCAGTGGGGTCCTATGACTCGGGGGCAGGAAGGTGGATCAGCTGCCTTATTTTTCTGAATTTCCTTCTGTTTCCTCATCAGAAAATCTGAACGGGCTCATCAGGATATACATATTCAGGCATCCACTCAGCTGAGTCCTCTGACCCCTCCAAGCCCTCTCTCCCCAAGTCCCAGAAGATGATGCTGATGCTGGTGCCGTGGAGACAGATGGCTATCCCCAGCCTTCAGACCAGCTCCAGGGGCCTGACCTGACCCCACCGTTTTGTCCTTCAGGGCACTTAGTGGTATTGTAGGTTGCTGTCCACATGGTACCCTAGTCCCTGGGACTGGAAGTAAGTGTAGGTAATAGACCAAGAGTTAAAACTCACAAGCCACTTGTCGTATGGTATTGGTTATGTTGTTTATTCTTATTTGCACACCCAAATGGGGGGCCACTCAGTGCAAGGACCGACTGGGGTGCACAGGACGTCAGGAAACATTCCACAGATCAGATCAGATCAGATCAGTCGTCAGTCGTGTCCGACTCTTTGCGACCCCATGAATCGCAGCACGCCAGGCCTCCCTGTCCATCACCAACTCCCGGAGTTCACTGAGACTCATGTCCATCGAGTCAGTGATGCCATCCAGCCATCTCATCCTCTGCCATCCCCTTCTCCTCCTGCCCAGAATCCCTCCCAGCATCAGAGTCTTTTCCAATGAGTTAATTCTTCGCATGACGTGGACAAAGTACTGGAATTTCAGCTTCAGCATCATTCCTTCCAAAGAAATCCCAGGGCTCATCTCCTTCAGAATGGACTGGTTGGATCTCCTTGCAGTCCAAGGGACTCTCAGGAGTCTTCTCCAACACCACAGTTCAAAAGCATCAATTCTTCAGCGCTCAGCCTTCTTCACAGTCCAACTCTCACATCCATACATGACCACTGGAAAAACCATAGCCTTGACTAGACGGACCTTCGTTGGCAAAGTAATGTCTCTGCTTTTGAATATGCTATCTAGGTTGGTCATAACTTTCCTTCCAAGGAGTAAGCGTCTTTTAATTTCATGGCTGCAGTCACCATCAACAGTGATTTTGGAGCCCAGAAAAATAAAGTCTGACACTGTTTCCACTGTTTCCCCACCTATTTCCCATGAAGTGGTGGGACCTGATGCCATGATCTTCGTTTTCTGAATGTTGAGCTTTAAGCCAACTTTTTCACTCTCCTCTTTCACTTTCATCAAGAGGCTTTTTAGTTCCTCTTCACTTTCTGCCATAAGGATGGTGTCATCTGCATATCTGAGGTTATTGATATTTCTCCCGGAAATCTTGATTCCAGCTTGTGTTTCTTCCAATCCAGCGTTTCTCATGATGTACTCTGCATAAACTGAATTCTAAATCCTATGTAAATGACATTTCCAGCTTGCAGCTCAGTGTACTCGTCTTTGGGGTTTCCCAGGTGGCTCAGTGGGTAAAGAATCCGCCTGCAATGCCGGAGACACAGAAGATGCAGGTTTGATTCCTGGGTCAGGAAGATCCCCTGGAGGAGGGCATGGCAACCCACTCCAGTATTCTTGCCTGGAGAATCCCATGGACAGGGGAGCCTGGCGGGCTGCAGTCCACGGGGTCACCAAGAGTCAGACACAACTGAAGCGACTGGGCATCTACACACATACTTGTCTTTGTCCTCTAGTCGTCTCTGGTAAAATGCCCAGAAAGCGTGAAAGTGTTAGCTGCTCAGTTGTGTCCGACTCTTTGTGACACCATGGGCTATAGCCTGCCAGGCTCCTCTGTCCATGGAACTCTCCAGGCAAAAATACTGGTGTGCCCTAAACTTAAATTAATGGGTCTATTTGTTTCTTTTTGTTTGTTTGTTTTTCATATAAATTTTTTTTTTTTTAATACATTTATTGGAGTATAGCCAATTAACTAACGATGTTGTGGTAGTTTTAGGTGAACAGCAAAGGGACTCAGCCATACATATATTTATTTGTTAATCTGAACAAAAACACACCATTTGCCCTGCATTTCTCTAGATTCTGGATTCTCTGGCATATTTATCATAACTTTTTCAGATTGATGACCAGACCCCTTACTTTTTTAAGGAACTTAACCTTACAAAGTGTCTGGAAGTTGACTGGATATATTGAACACAATATGTAAAAATATATCTAAACTAGTGTGCAAACTCAAGCTTCTTGTGTGTTTCCCAGGGTTCCCTGTGAGTCCTGACTGCTCCCAGCCTTGCTCCCCTGGTGAAGGGCATTTGTTGTCTCCCTGAGGCCATACCATCTCTTACTTTACACATCTTTGGGAAATACTGTGCGTGGGGGGACATGTTGGATTTAGGGACCTAAGGTGATGGTGTGAACACTAAGATGGGGCTCTTCTCTGGGGTAGGGACTCAGCAGGTTCGCTCTCTCTTCCTCTGAAATGGCCAGAAAACTATTTTCACATTGTAATGAAGAACGTTTACTGTAGGTTATTTTGTGAGGTTGACAGATCCCATTACTCAGCTTTCAACCTCATCTGAACAAGGAGGAATTCCACTAAAGCGAGCCTGATCAAGCTCTTATGCTGTGTTTCTAATTAGAATTTAAGTTGCTTTTAATGTCAGTTCCAAAGAATCCATGGTGGAGAATTAGTTGCTACCTGTAGAAACAGAATGTCAGGGTCTGAACCAGGTAGTCTGAACAAAGAGAGATTTTGCCTTAATTTCCAGGGAATGTTAGCTCCGTGGAAGTTGGGGCCAGAGTGGGTGGAGCTGTAGAAGATCCATGGATGAGGTAGGTGAGCGTCATTGAATAACCTGGTTAAAAATTAAACTAACCAACGTTTCCTATAGAGAAGAATGTGTTTACTTCTTACCCCGATGGTTGCGATTTTGCTGGCCTTATCTGATGTTTTTCTCTTGCTTGCCATCCCCATGCTAATCTGCAAAACTCACATCCTTTTCTCTTTTCTCCCAGTGAAAAATTACTTGCTTAGAAAATAGATGACTTCATTCAGGCTGCTCTGTAGTAGTAGTCTCGGTTAGATATATTTGGGGGGAATATATTAAGTATAAAACATGAGATCTTCTTTCTTCAATGAGCATCACATCACTATGCATCGACATTTTTTCCTGACAAAGGGATCAGTATAAATTGAAATATTTGCCCCCTCCCCAAAAACAGTGGAGGTAAAACTAGGAATTGCCCAAATCCATAGCCTGAAACTTGCTGTCTACAACTTGGTTGATGAGAAGAGCATAAAACTCTGAAATTAGCTTATTAAAATATTAATCTCCTGGAGCATGGGATCATTTGCAGAATTATGCACATGTTGTGTTGGTAGATAGTACAGTCAGGCAAAGGTGATGTTAACTGAAGTAAAAGTTGATTCGTTTTGTAGAATCTCTGTGAAAAGCAGCGGTTACAGTGAGAAAAGTGGAGTTTTAAACACGATATGTGAGAATCCTGGCTCTCTGTCAGTGTCACCTTGGGCAAAGGATCAAGCCTTTCTTAGCTCCAACATGTGCATATCAAACTGGCATTAAAAAGCAGACTTTTGTAAGGATTAGAGATAATTATAGGGCTTGCCTAGCAAAATTTTTGGCAGTCAATGGTTATTAATAATTATTTTGCAAGCAATGTATTAACATACACTGAAGTCCTGGCATTTTCCACTATAGTTGTAATTTAAAAAAAAGTCATAGCACTAGTTAAAGTATGAAAATTAAAATATGTTTTACAAGTGCATTGACTTGTTAGCTATTACAAAAGTTTAGCTGCAAATAACCCAAATTAAAATCTGCCCCCTCAACAAAACAATGCAGTAAGTAGAGAAAACATGAGGAATGCTAGCTGGGCTCTGAGGAAGCTGACATCAAAGACCTGGTTTACTGGGGCAAGTTCTCAGCTGAGAGTCCAGTCGGTCATTTGTGAGAGGTCCAGGGTCCACCGCACCGTGGTTTTGCTGACACAGAACCTGTGCAGGGGCAGCATTCTCTCGTGAGCATCAGGGGAGGCGACTGGACCATTGCGAAGCCAGGGGTGAAGGACTCAGAGGAGAGGGGCAGCAGGACAGAGCAGGTGGTGGCAGAGACACGTGGAGGGGAAGGCAGGTGTGAGAGGTCAGCAGGCCGTTGCCTCCGGAGGGACTCAGCTGGATAAAAGGTGTGTGAGGGCCACTAGTCATTCACGGCAAGAAGGCCCAGAGAGAGTGGAGAATGAGGGGAAGAGACGCAGGCCAGAAAGGCCGCCCCAGGAGCATGATGTGAGGCCAGGATGGCCCAGGGAGGAGCCGCAGGATGGGAAAGGCAGCTGCAAGGAAGGGCGGCTCCCGGGATGGGGTGCAGAGTGAAAGCAAGGACCTGATTCTCAGCACACCGATGTGGGAAAAGCACTCGAGAAAGAACAGATATAGGTATACGCATAACTGAATTCCTTTGCTGTACACCTGAAGCTAACACAAGATTATTAATCAATTATATGCCAATATAAAATAAAAACTTTCAATATTAATAAAACCACTGTACACATCAACATAATAACAGAGCAAAGACAGCATCTCGTTTTGGCCCCTAGGGAGCCTTTGTTGACCTAGGGAACGTGTTCCCAAGGGTGTCCTGCCGTGGGCACTGCAGAGGGTGAGGGCACAGGAGGGTGACAGACGCCTCGGAGATGGGGCAGGTGTCCCAGGATGTGGTGACGATGCATCTGCTCGTTCTCCTTGTTCTGGTCTCCAGCCCAACGCTATTTCTAATTTACCAATATTCTCATTTTCAGTTTGGGAGATGCAGAAAAGAGTACCTGTGGAGAAGGTGCCCTTGCATGCTTTTGTGTTATGCAGAGTCCTAAGACCTCCATGGGTTAAATTTAAACGATACTTTAAAATATAACCAGGAGCTCCCCTGGTGGTCCTGTGGTTAAGACGCCTTGCTCCCAAAGCAGGGGCACCGGTTCAATCCTGATCAGGGAACTAGGTGCCGCATGCTTCACAGTGCAGCCAAATAAATAAAGAGATGTCATCTTGCTAAAAGGAAAAAAATATGATGCAAAAAAATTAAAAAACATATAACTAGACCATAATCTCACTAACTCAAATTGAAATAAAGCCCTGCCATTTTGCAAAACATCACCTCATTTCATTGTGAATTAATTTTCTTAAAGATGTCAAGTTAATTGAATGAGAGAAATGTCACCCAAAAGAGGGAGGCCTTCCTCACATTTGGACCTTTATTTTCTAAATATAAAATTCATATATTTTCCTCAACAATTCATTAGCTGGGGACCCCCTCCAGGGATGGGAAGTCTAGCAAGGAAATTAAATCCTAAATGAGAAGTTGCTGCTGGAATCTCTCCCGCATGACACACAGAGTCAGCATAGACAAACTCCCTCAAGTATATACCAGACGACTCAAGAAATTCACCAAAAGTGTGAATATTCATAAGACAACTCTCGAGAAAAGCAACCAATCATCATTAGATCCTTTCATGTTCATTATAATAAAATTAATCTTGATTAATTCATTCATTATTAATCTTGCATTCAAATGCAATTCCATAGAAATTGCATTGTGATTTAGCAATTAATTTACATGCCAAGATTGAGCCGTGTTTCCTTGGGCCTGCAAGGCACAGCTCTCCATTGTGTCAGAGGCAATGGCAAGCCCAGAAGATCTGTTTGTCTAAACATATTCAAAGGAATATCCAAGAAGTTATAAATGCTAAAGCAGGAGAGATTTCCTGCCTTCCATTCTATACTCTTAAAAAAAAAAAACAGCAACAGAAATTGTGCAACCTCTTGAGGGGAGAAAAAGCAGGCACATATTTTAAATGTTCAAGTGAAGTTTAGGACTTGAAAGTGGCTTCCTTGAATTTTGAAAGTCACTCAGATCTATTCATCATTTACATGAGCTTTTAAAGAAATGTGGATTAACTGAGTGGTAGACCCACTGCATCAAGGAGGAAACTGTCAAATGTGTAATGTGTTTGGTGAGGACACAGGTGGGAAGCCGAGGGCTGACCTCAGAAGTGGAGTTTTATCATCAGATGAGGTTACATAAAACCCTCTTAGTGCTGTTAGTCGCTCAGTTGTATGGAACTCTTTGCAATTCCATAGACTACAGTCCGCCAGGCTCCTCTGTCCACGGAATCCTCCAGGCAAGAATACTGGAGTGGATTGCCACTCCCTTCTTCAGGGTGTCTTCCCGACCCAGGGTTTGAACCCACATCTCCCAGGCCTCCTGCATCACAGGCGTATTCTTTACCCCTGAGCCATCCCTCTTAATCTTTATTCAGAGAAGCTTTCAGCGTTCAGTGTCCCCAGGCCCTCCATTTGTGTGTCTTGTGGAATTCAGAATTAACGTGATGTTGAAGACAGTTTGCTGAGCAGACTGACCTTTGGTCTGCAGCCTGTCTGTACGTCTTCAGAAACCTTGAGGCTTGTAGTCCTCAGCGCCCCACCCCTAGGAACCAGACAAGCATCGGAACTCAGCGGCTCTTTCTTCATTCTGTCCGAGACCTGCTTTTTAGGCCCAGAAAGATGCTGGCATCCACACTGGGCTCATTCTGCCCAAAAGAAGGAAAAAATTCAAACTGAGTTCTCAAGCAAGACTTGGAGGCATTCCACACTGAGGATGTTTACACAGGCTTCTTGATTGCATAGGAAACAAATGTTCTCATTTGATCTGATCAGCTCAGCCCCATGTATCTGAGGCCTCGTGAAAGAAATGAGAACTTTCACCGACCCATGAAAGGCATAAACTAGAATTTCTAACTCAGATGGAAAACCAGCTAAAGCTTCAGTCCCCAGGTTGAGGTATCTGCTAAGGCGCTGCATCAGGTATGTGGACTGGATCCCGGGAGGGTCAGTCCACCGAGACAGCCGTGTGGGTCAGATGGTGCCACCCAGAAAGAAAACAGCTTCCAATCAGCCCTCTTGCAGGTGGCTGGAAGGGTAAAGACCCGTGGGAGCTACTCCTCCTAGTCTCTGCGGGACAGGCAGGGAGGGCGCGTCTCTGCAAAAAGAGGTCGGAGGGCACACTTTGTCCTGGCAGCTCCAGGACACACCCAGCATCCCTGGAAGGGGCAGAGACCACCAGCCTGGGGCCTCCCCATGGACTCTTTCTGCTGAAGGGCCGTGAGAAGGCATGCTCTGTAAAGAGCACAGGACCTCTAATCGCAACAGCCTTGTGGCTATGCATGGCGTGCGGCAATGTGTGTGTGTGTGTGTGTGTGTTAGTCACTCAGTGGTGTCCGACTCTGCGATCCTATGGACTGCGGCCTGCCGGGCTCCTCTGTCCACGGGATTCTCCAGGCAAGAATACTGGATTGGGTTGCCTTTTCTTTCTAAAGGGGATCTTCCTGACCCGGGGGTCGAAGGTCTCCTCTCCTGCGTTGGCACGGATTCTTCACCGCTGAACCCCCCAGGAACTCCATCATCGCTGCGGCGTCTCTCCTCAAACTGCACTTACTGTCCTCAAGGCCGGAGGGACATCCTGCCCTGTTACCAATGATTCTGTGTTTACAAAATGTGGTACATGGTTTGCCTGCGTTTTCCTCTTTTCCTATAAATGCTTTCTAGATCTTCTCTTTTCAAATGTCCTTGGAACCAAGCTTGACCCTTTGCTGTGATCCTTTACAGTGGGACATCCATCAATCTGCCACAATGAAGCATGAAGAAAGCTATTAACTCAGATGTGTAGCACCCACACACACATGCCTGTATAAACACGTATACATGAGGGATAAATACAAAGGATGTGTGCCTGTCATGTTACTGCCTTTATTTGTCAAGTACAACCTTGTAAACCAATTGTTTCAGTTCAGTCACTCAGTCATGTCCAACTCTTTGCGACCCCATGAATCGCAGCACACCAGGCCTCCCTGTCCATCACCAATTACCAAAGTCCACCCAAACCCATGTCCATTGAGTCAGTGATGCCATCCAGCCATCTCATCCTCTGTCATCCCCTTCTCCTCCTGCCCTCAATCTTTCCCAGCATCAGGGTCTTTTCTAATGAGTCAGCTCTTCGCATCAGGTAGCCAAAGGATTGGAATTTCAGCTTCAACATCAGTCCTTCCAATGAACACCCAGGACTGATCTCCTTTAGGATGGACTGGTTGGATCTCCTTGCAGTCCAAGGGACTCTCAGGAGTCTTCTCCAACACCACAGTTCAAAAGCATCAATTCTTCAGCGCTCAGCCTTCTTCACAGTCCAACTCTCACATCCATACATGACCACTGGAAAAACCATAGCCTTGACTAGATGGACCTTTGTTGGCAAAGTAATGTCTCTATTTTTTAATATGCTGTCTAGGTTGGTCATAACTTACCTTCCAAGGAGTAAGCATCTTTTAATTTCATGGCTGCAGTCACCATCAACAGTGATTCTGGAGCCCAGAAAAATAAAGTCAGCATTGTTTCCACTCTTTCCCCATCTATCTCCCATGAAGTGATGGGACCAGATGCCATGATCTTAGTTTTCTGAATGTTGAACTTTAAGCCAACTTTTTCACTCTCCTCTTTCACTTTCATCAAAAGGCTTTTTAGTTCCTCTTCACTTTCTGCCATAAGGGTGCTGTCATCTTCTTATCTGAGGTTATTGCTATTTCTCATGGCAATCTTGATTATAGCTTGTGCTTCCTCCAGCCCAGCGTTTCTCATGATGTACTCTGCATATAAGTTAAATAAGCAGGGTGACAATATACAGCTTTGATGTACTCCTTTTCCTATTTGTAACTACTCTGTAGATCCATGTCCAGTTTTAACTGTTGCTTCCTGACCTGCATATAGGTTTCTCAAGAGGCAGGTCAGGTGGTCTGGTATTTCCATCTCTTTCAGAATTTTCCACAGTTTATTGTGATCCACACAGTCAATAGCTGTGAAAAGAAGAGAAGTGAAAAACAAAGGAGAAAAGGAAAGATATAATCATCTGAATGCAGAGCACCAAAGAATAGCAAGAAGAGATAAGATAGCCTTCCTCGGTGATCAATGCAAAGAAATAGAGGAAAACAACAGAATGGGAAAGACTAGAGATCTCTTCAAGAAAATTAGAGATACCAAGGGAACATTTCATACAAAGATGGGCTCGATAAAGGACAGAAATGGTATGGACTTAACAGAAGCAGAAGATATTAAGAAGAGGTGGCAAGAATACACAGAAGAACTGTACAAAAAAGATCTTCACAACCAATATAATCACCATGGTGTGATAACTGACCTAGAGCCAGACATCCTGGAAGGTGAAGTCAAGTGGGCCTTAGAAAGCATCACTACAAACAAAGCTAGTGGAGGTGATGGCATTCCAGTTGAGCTATTTCAAATCCTGAAAGATGATGCTGTGAAAGTGCTGCACTCAATATGCCAGCAAAATTGGAAAACTCAGCAGTGGACACAGGACTGGAAAAGGTCAGTTTTTATTCCAATCCCAAAGAAAGGCAATGCCAAAGAATGCTCAAACTACCATACAATTGCACTCATCTCACATGCTAGTAAAATAATGCTCAAAATTCTCCAACCCAGGCTTCAGTAATATGTGAACCATGAACTTCCAGATGTTCAAGCTGGTTTTAGAAAAGGCAGAGGAACCAGAGATCAAATTGCCAACATCTGCTGGATCATCGAGAAAGCGAGAGAGTTCCAGAAAAACATCTATTTCTGCTTTATTGACTATGCCAAAGCCTTTGACTGTGTGGATCACAATAAATTGTGGAAAATTCTTCAAGAGATGGGCATACCAGACCATCTGACCTGCCTCTTGAGAAACCCGTATGCAGGTCAGGAAGCAACAGTTAGAACTGGACATGGAACAACAGACTGGTTCCAAATAGGAAAAGGAGTACGTCAAGGCTGTATATTGTCACCCTGCTTATTTAACTTCTATGCAGTGTACATCATGAGAAATATTGGGGTGGAAGAAGCACAAGCTGGAATCAAGATTGTCGGGAGAAATATCAATAACCTCAGATATGCAGATGACACCACCCTTATGGCAGAAAGTGAAGAGGAACTCAAAAGCCTCTTGATGAAAGTGAAAGTGGAAAGTGAAAAAGTTGGCTTAAAGCTCAACATTCAGAAAATTAAGATCATAGCATCTGGTCCCATCACTTCATGGGAAATAGATGGGGAAACAGTGGAAACAGTGTCAGGCTTTATTTTTTGGGGCTCCAAAATCATTGCAGATGGTGACTGCAGCCATGAAATTAAAAGACGCTTACTCCTTGGAAGGAAAGTTATGACCAACCTAGATAGTATATTCAAAAGCAGAGATATTAGTTTGCCAACAAAGGTCTGTCTAGTCAGGGCTATGGTTTTTCCAGTAGTCATGTATGGATGTGAGAGTTGGACTGTGAAGAAAGCTGAACACCGAAGAATTGACGCTTTTGAACTGTGGTGTTGGAGAAGACTCTTGAGAGTCCCTTGGACTGCAAGGAGATCCAACCAGTCCATTCTGAAGGAGATCAGCCCTGGGCTTTCTTTGGAAGGACTGATGCTAAAGCTGAAACTCCAGTACTTTGTCCACCTCATGCGAAGAGTTGACTCATTGGAAAAGACTGATGCTGGGAGGGATTGGCGGCAGGAGGAGAAGGGGACAACAGAGGTTGAGATGGCTGGATGGCATCACTGACTCGATGGACGTGAGTCTGAGTGAACTCTGGGAGTTGGTGATGGACAGGGAGGCCTGGCATGCTGTGATTCATGGAGTCGCAAAGAGTTGGACACGACTGAGCTACTGGACTGAACACAGTCAAAGGCTTTGGCATAGTCAATAAAGAAGAAATAGATGTTTTTCTGGAACTCTCTTACTTTTTCCATGATCCAGCAGATGTTGGCTATTTGATCTCTGGTTCCTCTGCCTTTTCTAAAACCAGCTTGAACATCTAGAAGTTCACGGTTCACATATTGCTGAAGCCTGGCTTCTCTTGTGGCTCAGCTGGTAAAGAATCCGCCTGCAATGCAGGAGACCTGGGTTCAATCCCTGGGTTGGGAAAATCCCCTGGAGAAGGTAAAGAAAGGCTACCCACTCCAGCATTCTTGCCTGGAGAATTCCATGGACTGTAAAGTCCATGGGGTTGCAAAGCCACAACTGAGTACTACTTCCCTGGTGGCTCAGATGGTAAGCGTCTCTCTACAATGTGGGAGACCTAGGTTCAATCCTTGGGTCGGGGAGATTCCCTGGAGAAGGAAATGGCAAACCACTCCAGTACTCTTGCCTAGAAAATCCCATGGATGGAGGAATCTGATGCAGGTTACTGTCCATGGGGTCACAAAGAGTCAGACATGACTAAGCGACTTCACTTTCACTTTGAACATTCTTGGCATTGCCTTTCTTTGGGATTGGAATCAACTGTACTCCCATATAAAATTAAAATTAAGAAAAGGACTACGCATCTGAAGGTCCTGTCCCCTCACTCTCAGGAGCACACGGGGCATGTGCAGGATGCTGGAGGTGAGCACCCTACGAGCGGGCCAGGACTTCCTCTGGAGCACGTGGATGGTCTTTGCTCCTGGGACCGACATCAGCCTTCTCCTCTTGTTGAAGGGCAGCCGGCTGGTGGGTAGGGCACAGTTTTGATGCTGACATTTGATTGAAGAGAAATGGAAAACCAAAGTCCCTACAGACCAGTGACCACATGAGAAGTGCAGGCTGGACACACTGACATGTCCTGACACCCGGGACAGTGTCCAGACCCTGCGGACCTATGGAGTGCGCTTGAGCCCTGGGCCCATCCAGGGAGTGCCTGCCGTTTAGGGGAAGTTGACCCCTGGCCCAGTGCACCGGGTTCAGACACGACCCCCCGAGCACGGGCCACTCAGGTGTACATCCGTCAACCCCACAGGCCCATGGGAGACAGCAGTAGCCCACGTGCGGACGGACTGCAGGAGGACACAGTGTCTTGTCGGGGACGTGGCGCTGGCCTGGGCTCCAATCTTGCCTCGAGCAGTTCAGCTCACCCGGGGCTCAGCAACCTTCCCTGGAGATGCCTGGCCAAGGGGGCCCCCTGGCCCCTGTGAAGAGGGCAGAGCCCCGAGGGGGGCTGTCCAGCCGGAGTGGAGACCAGGGAGCTGTGAGGTCTGCAGGGGACAGTGACTCTGGTGGCCTGACCACTGCCCCCCAGAGGGGACGTGGTGTCCCAGGGGACATTGACTCGGGCACCTGACTCCTCCACCCCCGAGGAGACGTGGTGTCCCATGAAGCAGCGGGTGGCACCTGCTCATCCAGTCTGCATCCCCCGGCCCCAGCAGTGTGGAAGCAAACCCGAACTGAAGTCTGGTCCCGCCTTCTTCTGGGCAGGGGAGGCTCTGGGGTACAGTCTGAAGGAAGCCAGTCTGCGGCCGTGGGCACGGGTGACCGCGTGGATGGACGGGGAGCCCAGCCTGGCAGCGTTAGCCTTGGCCACGCTCTGTCTGAAGTGATCATGGCCTCCAGATCCAAGTAGAAAGACCAGGACTTCTTGGCTGTGAGGGGAGTGGACGCCAGGGCGGGGGGGCCGGCTGCTGCCTGCTGCCCACGGCTGACTGCTCTGTGGTCGGAGCTCCTGCAGGGCCTCAGGTCTCATCCTGAAGGGTCAGCATGCAGCTCTGTCCAGGGAACCCGCCGAGACTGTGCGATAGACCGCATGTCAACAGGTACTAGCCGCCTGGAGTCTCTCCACCTAGCGCGTCAAACAGAAAACAGGCTTATTTGAGGGAAGAATCGTGTATTCATTACCGAACACAGGTAACAGCAGCTTAGAATTCCTTCTCTTATTGTTCCAAAAAAGTCAGATAAAAAGACATAATGGGTTAGATATTACATAAAGCTTTTTGTTTTTCTGGTGTAACAACAAACTAACTTTGCTTAAATTAAAAAAAAAAAAAGAAAGAAAACCTGTTACTGCAAGCACAGAGACCAATTTCAATGACATACACAGAAGAAGAGGAACTGAAATAGTTTTAAGAGGGATATTTTCAACTCCAAGAGGATAAGTTCAGTGTCTAGTGAGGCAAGATGGTTAACTGCTACCACGTGACCCTTTTAAGGGCTTCCCGGTGGCTCAGTAGATAAACAATCCGTCTGCAGTCAGGAGACATAGGAGATGTGGGTTCCATCCCTGGGTTGGGAAGATCTCCTGGAGGAGGGCATGGCAACTCACTCCAGTATTCTTGCCTAGAGAATCCCATGGACGGAGCAGTCTGGTGGTCTACAGTCCATGGGGTTGCAAAGAGTACGACAAGACGGAGCATGCACGGACAGAAGCCGCCACAAGGGGAGTTCTCTTTGGATTTTGAAAACAATAGAACACAAGTGATCCAGTATTTAAACAGGAAAGTCTATTCTTTAATTCATATTTTTCTTCTCAAAATAACCACTTTCCCCAAAAGAAACAGACACTTCTGTTGAGGATGGAGGGAAGCAAACACAAGGAATAAAGCAGAGAGTGAGGAAGCTCTATTGACTTTAAATAACAGCAAAATCTTTCTCAAGGGCACCTGCCGTCGCACGTCCAGGCTCTGGGGAAGCCAGGCTATTGACACGCCAGACGACAGAGGATCCATAGGAAAAAACTACTCCAATTATTGGCTGCTTTTGTAATTAGAAGCAGAAAGTATCCAGCCATTTGCTCCAATTGACAGATAGGGAATGTGTAATGCAAAGAGATATACAGTTTCTGTCATATCCTCAGAGCTAAATAAAACAGACCCGCCTTCCAGGAGGAATTGGGTTTCAGGCCCACAATGGTACAGTGTGTCAGAACCTTGGTTTTCCTTTTTTATTATGAGAATCAATAGACTCACTCCCAGACTGTTGCCGCATGATATTGGATCTATTTAATTGATGGGCACCTATAATGTAAGGAGACTGTGCCGGGTAATTATACAGACGTACTCAGTGAAGTCATTTAAATGACAATTTTTATTTTTATATTGTTTACAGGGACTGCCATAAGAGAGACACTGTCATTTTCTATCATAAGAGATTCGATAAAGGCAGATACAAAGCATGATGCATTTAAGCTGTGTCAGATGTAATCTGATTTATGTAACATTATACCTTTCACCAAGTCCCCTTGCCGAAGGAAAGGATACTTTTTCCTGAAAGACAATCATTTAGATCTTGGATTATTCCTAAGCTTTCTAAATCAAGGGTGCCATGAGAGGAAACAGGGAGCTCTGTGTATTTATAGCTTTGAAAAAAATGAAACAAAGCTTCTCTGATGTTTTGGTTGGGCAAAGAACCCACCAATTTGGATACGATACGGAGAAATACGTATTTAGTTGAGCAACATTTTTTCAGCAGTTTGTTTCCAAATAGGAAACCTGGAAGGTGGGGTGTGACAGGTGGTGCGAGGAGGTGACCACGTGGGTGCCAGCCCAGCAGGTACAAGGGCGAGGCTGCCAGGTGTCACGGCGAGGGGCTGAGACTCTGGTGCCACGGGTCGGGAGGAAGGTACTGGGCCTCAGGGCAGGCACACCTGGGCTACCTTTTCATGAAACGAATAGAAGCGTAAGGAGCTCAATCACTGGGAGTCACCGAGGGCAGACGCGGCCTTATGCATTGTCAGGGGCAGTCAGGTCCGTTGGTCTAATGTCTGAGTCTCACACTTTCAGACTCTGCAGCTGAAGGCAGGGGACCCAGGCAGCCTCAGGGGCGCTAATCCTTCCATCTGTTGACCCAAGAGCATCACCTGGGGGATCCACACTGGAGCTCTTCCTCCTTACGACAGTGCCCAGAGCTGTCTACAATCCCGTGCCTACACCCATTCTGCCCTCTGAGATTGAGCTCTGTCCTTTATGCTGTGAGCAGTCCTGGTCTCTGAACACTCGCTGTCTGTGCCCTTGGCCCCAGAGCCCCACACCCGGCCCCTCCCAGAGGTCTTATGGAGATGGAGCAGAGAAGGCTCTGTGGACTGTCACGTGGCTGCGAGCTCCATGGGCAGGAACGTTTGCCCTGGTCTCCAGCACAGACCCAGGGCCTTGAAGAGAAGGCAGAGCAAGCAGTGAATATATCCGGGCGACAAGGTCAGTTTCTCGGACCCAGGGCATGGGCCCCCAAGAAGAAGAGGCGTCCGGGGCCCCGGTGCTGTCTCCTGACCTCCTCATCCTTCGAGCAGATTCCGCACTCTCACCCACCACGCCAGCCATCTCTGCCCTTGGGTCTCCACCACATGTTAGGACCAGGGTCTGCTCCCCCTGCAGCTGGGTGGGGCCGCGAGGCAATACAGGCCAAAGTCTGGAGACACGGGGGGCAGGTTTCCAGGGGGCTGTCACCTGGCTGCACTGGCTCCTCCCGGCTCCTCGCCACCTGCCTTCCTGCGCCATCTACACTCCAAGCAGAGCAGAAGGAGGTTCTTCCTCAAGGAGACAGGCCAGGACACACAGGAACGGAGCGGCCCACAGGTGCTCCCATCTGACGCCCCCTCACGAGAACCCCTGCCTCCTTCCCCAACTCTACCTGCCCTAACTGTACCTTCTCCTACCTGCACGCTTCTGGCGCTGCACCTGGAAGACTTGCAGCGCTGGGCACGCCATCCCTGCTGGGAGTGGTCCTCAGGAACAGGAGGAGAGCTTGGAAGTAGCCTGCAGACTGTGATGCAAAGTGAGACGCCAGGAAAGAGACAGATGTGCTCACACAACTGCAAGACTCTGCTTCCTGGCCCTTGACGTCACCACCCGCTCTGAGTGCATAAGTCAGGTTTCTAACAAAGCTTGGGAGCGAGGATTTGGTGAGGGGGCTTTTGGGGGAATGAGTGTGTTTAGGGGAAAGCATAATTTCACCTGGGAAATAGGCTCTCACCCCCAGAGAGTGGGGACCTCACAGGGTACCCTACCAGCAGCAGCAATCTTCTGACCACCCAGACTCTTCCTCCCACAGCCCAGGGGTCAGAAATGGACACTGCACGTGGACCTTGACATGAGCAAGACCAGCCCCGTCCCCAGCCTGAGGACAGGTGCCTGCTTGCAGCCAGCGTGCCCTGGACAGGGAGAGGTTGACTAATATCGGGGACAGTTTGAACTCTTTGGTTGGGAAGATGCTTGCGTGTATATATACTGCAGAAGAGTGTGTGTGCATGTGCCTGTGAGCTAAGTTGCTTCAGTCGTGTCCGACTCTTTGTGACTGTATGGGCCATAGCCCGCCAGGCTCCTCTGTCCATGGGATTCTCCAGGCAAGAATCCTGGAGTGGAGTGCCATGCCCTCCTCCAGGGGATCTTCCAAACAGAGATCAAACGTGTTTCTTAAGTCTCCCGAATTGGCAGGCGGGATCTTTTCCACTAGTGTCACCTGGAAAGCCCACAGAACAGTGTATTCTCCCCTAAATTAACCAAGAATCTATGGGATTTGTTTTCTCCTAGCATCAGGGAGAAATGTCCCCACTCTGCACAGTTGAAAGCACAGTGTGGGGCTAAACTGAACTGAGTTCCGGTGCTGGGGTCCCGGTCATCTTACTCAACAGGCAGGTTCTACGAGTGCTCCGCGCGGACTGAACCGAAAGGAATCTGTGTCCCCTCTGTCAGCACCTAGAATGTTCTAAGTCCTCAACAAAGGCCTGCTGATTTCACATTTTCAGATGAACGCTATTCCCACTACTCCCCTAGGCAGTATTTGCAGACCTGGGCATTTTTTAAGTGAGTGGAGAAAACCTCTAGCTCAGGGAAGGCAGAGTTATGGAATGTAACTCAGTATTATTCTTTGAAGTGTCTGAATTCATAGCTCAGTGTAGAGAAAGAGTAAGAAGCTGCTATCCTGTCATAAAACGGCTGCATGGAATCATAAACCAGTTCTGACAGCAGCAGTGCGTGTGACATGCGGTCAAGGAGAGGGGGCAGCCCTGAAATGCTCTGTGAGAGTCGTTCCTTATTTTTCCACAGAGAGAGGTGAACCTCCAGGTTTCCCACAGAGGACCTCGAACCCAGGGTGTCCGTCAGCTCTGTGGGAGGGCCACGGATGGGTCAAAGATTTACATATATGTACAAGCACACACACACAGAGTACACATATACAGATATGTACACACATACAGATATACATGCATGCATCTATGTGCGTACATGTGTGTCCATGTGTGTCCATGAATAGCATATCTATGAAAAAGTGAAAGTGTTAGTCACTCCGTCGTGTCCAATTCTTTGCGACCCCATGAATGGTAGCCTGCCAGGCTCCTCTGTCTATGGAATTTTCCAGCCAAGAATATGGGAGGGCGTTGCCATTCCCTCATCCATGGGATCTTCCCGACTCATTGAACCTGGGTCTCCCACATTGCAGATTCTTTGCCATCTGTGCCACCAGCAAATTATATTTATGCACAAATACATAGAATATGTGTGCACATATATGTGTCTACACACCCAGATTACAAACATGTATGCACAGAGTGTATGTAATGTATACACACCTAGTGTATATATATGTGTGTGCACACAAATACAAGCATACACATGTATACACATACATACACATAATATATGTATATACACATGAATAGTGTATATAGTAAGTGTGTGTATACACACACACACACACACACACACACACACACACACCCATGGTATCCCTGGAGACAAAGTTCTCCAGTGGGAACCTGAATCCTGCAAAATCACTATCAGTTACATTTCTGTCTCCAGAAGCCAAGCCCTACATTGCGTTTTTTCTCCATTCGTTCTGGAACCCGGAGCAGGAACACAGATTAAATTGCTGCTTTGAGACGACAATGTTGTCTGGTAAGCAGTGTGCTCAAGAACGTAGGAAGCAGCAGTGCAAACTGCCCCAGGCCCCGCCACCCGCACGGAAGCCTTGAGGCACCAATGTACTCCAGGCGGCGTGACAGAAGTACACTGCCACTCGAGTTAATGGATTTATCAAATACCTTATTTCATGCTTTCTGCTTTTGATTTATGAATTTTGATCCTGGAGACAAGGGCCCTGTGAGTATTGATTGTGGGAAATGTCAGACTAACAGAAGTTAATTTCACTTGTGCATGTGAAGGGCTCCGGTCCTCTGACAGCCCTGTCTGCGGAGGATCAGTTGTCAGGCGCCCAGTGACACAGCGCTGTCACCTCCTGCTGTCACCAGGGCCACCATCCCACACAGCAGACCTGGGCCGCCCCGCCCCATGGGCTAAAGCTGCGCTTGAATATGGATCTGAGAGCAGGGCGTGCACGCGGGGAACCTCGGATTGTGGGCGAAGATGAAACTCGAGGCCGTGGCTCGCCAGGAGGGGGAGGGACCCGAGCCGCCGGTGGGCAGGGTGCCCTGCCCTTTGGGGCGTCACACTTTTGATTGCAATATGCCTGACAGGATAATGGAATGTCATTCTGCCAACTCCCAAGCTGGTTAGGGACAGTTTATTTATTGATTGACTTTCTCTGTAAATTATCAATCTTTTTTATACTCCAGTCAACAAGGCATTCGTTATGCAGTAATATCCTAATGTGCAGCCATGTGGCAGGCGTGTCTTCAATCCAGGACTCACATCCCGAAGGTTTGCAGAGCTGGAAATGAAACTGTTCTTTAAGCCATAGACTTACACCCCTTCCACAGGTTAAGTTACAAGGGACATCTTGGGACACGTTGAAGTACATTGTATGGTTAAATTAGCACATACACATTGGTGCAAAAGACTCTGTGTAGCAGAAGGAGCAGAGACATCTTCTTTTGTAAAAATTTTATTGAAGTGTGGTCGATTTATACTGTTACGTTAACTTCTGCAATACAGCAAAGTGACTCAGTTTTACATACGTCTATTTGTTTCCATATTGCTTTCCATTACAGTTTATCACAGGATATTGGATATAGCTCCCTGTTTATCCATCCTGTATATAATAGTTTGCACCTGCTAATCCCAAACTCCCAATCCTGTCCTCCCCACCCCTTCCCCCTTGGCAACCTCAAGTCTGTTGTCTACTCACAGATACAATTTTAAAAGAAACACCCCGCCCCTCCCCACACACACACAAAGAAATCAAGGTAAAAGTATGTGTAACAAACCTGGAGGATTGTTTCCTATTGCAGCGATAGTGAAGGTAATGAAACCTTAATTGCACCCTAACCTTTTAGTCAATAGCTTTTTATTCTTGGGGAAAAGTATCTAAATTGAAGGATAAATATTAGAGAGTTTGGTTGAAATATTCAAAGATACCAGCTCACTATTTATGAAGTTTTCTGAAGATATTGACTTTTAAAAATACAATGTGTATTTTAGAGCAGTTTTAGCTTCACAGAAAAACTAAGAGGAAAGTACAGAAACTTCCCATATATATTCCCCAGGCCCTACATGTATCAAGACCCCACTCTCAACAACCCCACCAGATTTGCTATAATCCATGAACCTACATGGCCCTTCAATGTCACCCAAATCTGCAGTTTACTTTAGGCTTCACTTGGTATTGTACATTTTATGGGGTTTGCTGCTGCTGCTGCTAAGTCGCTTCAGTCATGTCCGACTCTGTGCGACCCCATAGACGGTAGCCCACCAAGATCCGCTGTCCCTGGGATTCTCCAGGCAAGAACGCTGGAGTGGGCTGCCATTTCCTTCTCCAATGCATGAAAGTGAAAAGTGAAAGTGAAGTCGTTCAGTCGTGTCAGACTCTTAGCGACCCCATGGACTGCAGCCTACCAGGCTCCTCCATCCATGGGATTTTCCAGGCAAGAGTACTGGAGTGGGGTGCCATTGCCTTCTCTTATGGGGTTTAGACAGATATTAATATAATTATAATTATATAGTTGTAGTATAGTAGCATACAAAATAGCCTATTCACCACTCCCCTCCTCTAAACTCTGGAAACTAACGATCATTTTACTGGTTCCATGATGTTGCCTTTTCCAGAGTGCCCTGTAGTGGGAATCATACACGATGCAGCCTTTTCAGATTGGCTTTTTTCATACAGTAATACACTTCGGAGTTTCCTCCACATGTTTTCATGGCTTGATGGCTCATTTCTTGTTATTCCACTGTCTGGATGCATCACAGATTGTTTCTCTGTTAACCTTCTCAGGGTCATCTTGGTTTCTCCATAGTGCTGGCGATTATGAATGAAGCGTCTGTAAACATCCACTTATGAGTTTTTGCATGGGCATAAAATTTCAGGTCGCTTAGATAGATATCTAATCTAGTATCATGGGGTGAGAAAATGTCTAATTTTATAAGAAACCACCAAACTGTCTTCCAAAGTGGCGGCAGCATTTTGCACCCCCACCAGCTGTGATGAGGGTTCCTGTTGCTCCACACCCTGCCCAGCACCTGCCTCTGTCTCAGGATTTTGCACACAGAAGCTTCTGTAGATTCAAACACAGAAGCTTGTGCTTCCTCTTTTCCAATCTGGATACCTATCGTTTCTTTTCCTTGGATTAGCACACTGCCTAGAATCCCCCATACAAAGTTGAACACGAATTCTGGGAGAGAACATTCTTGTTTTATTCCTGATCTTAATGGAACAGCATCATCTCTCACTATTAGGTGTGATGTTAGCTGAAATTATTTGATTAATGTCCTTTATCAAGTTCTCACTGGTGAAGTCCTCCTCTACTTCCTTAATGTGGAAGCTAAGGCCACTGAGTTGAGCCTGTTCTTTCTTTCCAATATATATACATTCAGCGCCGCTCCTTTCACCTTAAATAATCCTTCAGCAGGAATTAGGTTTTTGTACCATCTAGCATTTCTACTCTCGCACTTCTGTGACCTATGGGCATTTTAGAAATGCATCGTTTCACTTTCAGATAGTTAGGAATTCTCCATATTTCTTTGTTACTAAATTCTAATTTTATCCTGTTGTTGTCAGAGAACTAACCTGTATAAATTGAATCCTTTTAAATATCTTCAGGTCTTCCTTATGACCTAGTGTAGAGTCTATCATGGTCAATTATCTGTGAGCACTTGAAAAGAATGTGCACTCTGCTCTTATTGGGCGGAATGTTCTGTTAATATCAATGAGGTCAGTTTGGTCAATAGGGCTGGTCAATTCTTCTATATCTTACTGATTTTCTGTCTAATTCTTCCAGAAACTACCTAGGTGGGGTAAGGAAATCTCTGACATTTAATTGTCAACATGTCTATTTTTCCTTGAAGTACTATGAGATTTTGGTTCATGTATTTTGAAACTACATTGTTAGGTTTATAAATGTGTAGAATTGTTATGTCCTCCTGTTAAACTGAGTGTTTATCACTGTAAAATGAACTTCCTTTTTATCTGGTAAAATTATTTTCTCTGAAATCTACTTGTATATCTGTATACTGACACCAGCTTTCTTCTAATTAATGTTAACATGATATATAACTTTCTGACATTATATTTTCAACCTGTTTGTGTCTTTATGCATGGAGGGAAGAGGGAGGGAAAGAGGCTATATTTTAACCAATCTGAAAACCTCAATCTTTTCATTTGTTATTTAGACCAATCTCATTTCATAATTATTGATCTTGTTAGAGTTTTATTTGACATTTGTTCACCACATGGCTCATTTTTTTCCCTGTCCTCCTGTTTTCTTTTGTATTACATTAATATATTTTATGATTTTAATTTACTTTTCTTTACTAGCTAAATTGTTCTGCTGTGCATTAGTGACTGTTTCAGGCTTCACAATTCATGTGTGAGTAGAGTAATGGCCTCATGAAGATGTTCGGGTTATAACCCCCAAATCCTGTGGGTGTACCATAGGTGGAATTAAGGCTGCAGAGGGAATTCCCTGTTAGTCACAATGGTCAGTCACATCTCTTTTCACAGATTCCAAAGATTTGAATGTGGATTTGTGACTCTATTTTGTTCAATAAGTCATTAGGATAAGTTTGTTGGGAATGCTCTTAGAAGCATTTTATATTCTGACAAAAAAAGCCTAAGACATGACCTCTTTTTTCTCTGCCCGGTTTGGTGAAGATGTGATGCCTGAGGATCCTGAGTTTCCTTGACCATGAAGGGGCCAGGGCCTGCCCAAGCAACTAAAGATCAGTAAGCTGGGTGGTGGAGACACTTGGGTGTCATGGGATGTTTTTAACTTACTAACTAAATCAACTTGAGCGTCACCCTCTCCAGACATCTTGCTACATAGATCATAAGTTATTTGCTGTCTGCCAAATGCTATCTGCTGTGTGTGTGTGTGTGTGTGTGTGTGTGTAATACCAGTTAAGATGCTCCATGCCAACTTACTGAGCAATGAATGAAGAATCAAGTATGTGTATGATTCTTCTCTGTGTCTTAAGACCAATGTTTTACATACTGTGGTGGAGACCAGAGTGGAATCAGCTTGTACGGCTTACTAGTGAGTCGGTGGCTGTGGATGTCAGGGGCTCACTCAAAGGCAGCAGGCCTCAGTTTCCTCATGTTGACTTATTACCCAGGGGCCTTACAATGAAGCACTCAAAGTCATAAACCACTCACAAAATGTAAAGTGCACATAAATTCTAAATAACAACATAATCAATCCCACCCTGTCTAAAGCCATTAGAAGTATTCTCAAATGTAAGAGGGCATAAGACTTTTTTTTTTTGGCTGTACATCAATTTTCAAAGCCCTTTTTGGATGGGTGTCATTAAATTTTATAAATGGGACTATCAGTCTGCAATTTACTAGCTACCTTCTTTTAGAAGTGAGTGGTGAAGGTAAGGAAGATGCAGGAAATTCTAGCAGTTCTGAAATAGATCTGGCTAAAGATACCAAATAATTATAACTGATGTATACTAGTAAGGCACCGTAAAGAGGTCCTTATTTAATGTACCAAGTGTTAATATTTGCTGTGTATCTGCATCATCAATAAAGTACCATAAAGGATTCTAAGTAAAAACATATCAGTTCAGTTCAGTTCAGTTCAGTCGCTAGTTGTGTCTGACTCTTTGCGACCCATGAATTGCAGCACACCAGGCCTCCCTGTCCATCACCAACTCCAGGAGTTTACTCAAACTCTTGTCCATCGAGTGGGTGATGCCATCCAGCCATCTCATCCTCTGTCGTCCCCTTCTCCTCCTGCCCCCAATCCCTCCCAGCATCAGAGTCTTTTCCAATGAGTCAACTCTTCGCATGAGGTGGCCAAAGCACTGGAGTTTCAGCTTTAGCATCAGTCCTTCCAATAAACACCCAGGACTGATCTCCTTTAGAATGGACTGGTTGGATCTCCTTGCAGTCCAAGGGACTCTCAAGCATCTTCTCCAACACCATAGTTCAAAAGCATCAATTCTTCGGCACTCAGCTTTCTTCACAGTCCAACTCTCACATCTATACATGACCACTGGAAAAACCATAGCCTTGACTAGACGGACCTTTGTTGGCAAAGTAATGTCTCTGCTTTTGAATATGCTATCTAGGTTGGTCATAACTTTCCTTCCAAGGAGTAAGCATCTTTTAATTTCATGGCTGCAGTCACCATCTGCAGTGATTTTGGAGCCCCAAAAAATAAAGTCTGACACTGTTTCCACTGTTTCCCCATCTATTTCCCATGAAGTGATGGGACCAGATGCCATGATCTTAATTTTCTGAATGTTGAGCTTTAAGCTAACTTTTTCACTCTCCACTTTCACTTTCAAGAGGCTTTTTAATTCCTCTTCACTTTCTGCCATAAGGGTGGTGTCATCTGCATATCTGAGGTTATTGATATTTCTCCTGGCAATCTTGATTCCAGCCTGTGCTTCTTCCAGCCTAGCGTTTCACATGATGTACTATGCATATAAGTTAAATAAGCAGGGTGACAATATACAGCCTTGACGTACTCCTTTTGCTATTTGGAACCAGTCTGTTGTTCCATGTCCAGTTCTAACTGTTGCTTCCTGACCTGCATACAGGTTTCTCAAGAGGCAGGTCAGATGGTGTGGTATGCCCATCTCTTGAAGAATTTTCCACAGTTTATTGTGATCCACACAGTCAAAGGCTTTGGCATAGTCAATACAGCAGAAATAGATGTTTTTCTGGAACTCTCTTGCTTTTTCGATGATCCAGCGGATGTTGGCAATTTGATCTCTGGTTCCTCTGCCTTTTCTAAAACCAGCTTGAACATCTGGAAGTTCATGGTTCACGTATTACTGAAGTCTGGCTTGGAGAATTTTGAGCATTACTTTACTAGCATGTGAGATGAGTGCAATTGTGTGGTAGTTTGAGCATTCTTTGGCACTGCCTTTCTTTGGGATTGGAATGAAAACTGTCCTTTTCCAGTCCTGTGGCCACTGCTGAGTTTTCCAAATTTGCTGACTTGAGTGCAGCACTTTCACAGCATCATCTTTCAGGATTTGAAATAGCTCAATCAGAATTCCATCACCTCCACTAGCTTTGTTCGTAGTGATGCTTTCTAAGGCCCACTTGACTTCACCTTCCAGGATGCCTGGCTCTAGGTGAGCAATCACACCATCGTGATTATCTTGATCATGAAGATCTTTTTTATACAGTTCTTCTGTGTATTCTTGCCACCTCTTCTTAATATCTTCTGCTTCTGTTAGGTCCATACCATTTCTGTCCTTTATCAAGCCCATCTTTGCAAGAAATGTTCACTTGGTATCTCTAATTTTCTTGAAGAGATCTCTAGTCTTTCCCATTCTGTTGTTTTCCTCTATTTCTTTGCACTGATTACTGAGGAAGGCTTTTTTATCTCTCCTTGCTATTCTTTGGAACTCTGCATTCAGATGTTTATATCTTTCATTTTCTCCTTTGCTTTTCGCTTCTCTTCTTTTCACAGCTATTTGTAAGGCCTCCCCAGACAGCCATTTTGCTTTTCTGCATTTCTTTTCCATGGGGATGGTCTTGATCCCTGTCTCCTGTACAATGTCACGAACTTCTGTCCATAGTTCATCAGGCACTCTATCTATAAGATCTAGTCCCTTAAATCTATTTCTCACTTCCACTGTAAGGGATTTGATTTAGGTCATACCTGAATGGTCTAGTGGTTTTCCCTACTTTCTTCAATTTAAGTCTGAATTTGGCAATAAGGAGTTCATGATATAAGCCACAGTCAGCTCCTGATCTTGTTTTTGTTGACTGTATAGAGCTTCTCCATCTTTGGCTGCAAGGAATATAATCAATCTGATTTCGGTGTTGGCCATCTGGTGATGTCCATGTGTAGAGTCTTCTCTTGTGTTGTTGGAAGAGGGTGTTTGTTATGACCAGTGTGTTCTCTTGGCAGAACTCTATTAGCCTTTGCCCTGCTTCATTCTGTATTCAAGGCCAAATTTGCCTGTTACCCCAGGTGTTTCTTGACTTCCTACTTTTGCATTCTAGTCCCCTATAATGAAAAGGACATTTTTGGGGGGTGTTAGTTCTAAAAGGTCTTGTAGGTCTTCATAGAACAGTTCAGCTTCTTTAGTGTTACTGGTTGGGGCATAGACTTGGATCACTGTGATACTGAATGGTTTGCCTTGGAAATGAACAGAGATCATAGTGTCGTTTTTGAGATTGCATCCAAGTTCTGCATTTCAGACTCTTTTGTTGACCATGATGGCTACTCCATTTCTTCTAAGGGATTCCTGCCTGCAGTAGTAGATACAATGGTCATCTGAGTTAAATTCACCCATTCCAGTCCATTTCAGTTCTCTGATTCCTAGAATGTCACGTTCACCCTTGCCATCTCCTGTTTGCCCACTTCCAATTGCCTTGATTCACGGACCTAACATTCCAGGTTCCTATGCAATATTGCTCTTTATAGCATCGGACCTTGCTTCTATTACCAGTCACATCCACGGGTATTGTTTTTGCTTTGGCTCCATCCCTTCATTCTTTCTGGAGTTATTTCTCCACTGATCTCCAGTAGCATATTGGGCACCTACCAACCTATCTTTTTGCCTTTTCATACTGTTCATGGGGATCTCAAGTCAAGAATACTGAAGTGGTTTGCCATTCCCTTCTCCAGTGGACCACATTCTGTCAGACCTCTCCACCATGACCTGCCCATCCTGGGTGGCCCCACATGGCATGGCTTAGTTTCATTGAGTTAGACAAGGTTGTGGTTCGTGTGATCAGATTGACTAGTTTTCTGTGATAATGGTTTCAGTGTGTCTGCCCTCTGATGCCCTCTCGCAACACCTACCGTCTTACTTGGGTTTCTCTTACCTTGGACGTGCGGTATCTCTTCACAGCTGCTCCAGCAAAGCGCAGCTGCTGCTCCTTACCTTGGATAAGGGGTATCTCCTCACAGCCGCCCCTCCTGACCTTGAACATTAAGTAGCTCCTCTCGGCTCTCCAGCACCTGCACAGCCAGCGCTCCTTGGACGTGGGGTAAAAACATATATTAAGCATTAATATAAGAGGGGTATTTTCTGGTCATGGAACAAAATTAGGCAATTCAAAAAGTTTTGTTTGGTTACACCTTAGAGTATTCAATATAGTTCTTTGTGCTATACAGTAAGTCCTGGTTGGTTATCTATTTTATATGTGAAAATGAAAGTATTAGCCACTCAGTCATATCTGACTCTTTGCAACCTCATGGACTGTAGCCCTCCAGGGTACCCTCTCCATGGAATTTTCCAGGCAAGAATACTGGAGTGGGTTGCCATTTCCTTCTCCAGAGGATATTGTCAACTCAGGCATCAAACCTGGGTCTCCTTGGTACTGTGTATACGTTTATCCCAAACTCTTGACTTAGGAAGCAGACTTTTATTATCGAAAATAAGTGTGATTTCCACAGAAGTTGCTCAGTGCCGAGAAAAATCTCTCTAGTCCAACTGCTGGCCAACAGTTTATGGGCCCAGTCCCCCCATCCAGCTGCTTTGCTAATAAAGTTTTATCGACACGCACCTCAGGCATTACTGTGCATACTGCATGGGCTGCTCTGCAGCAGAATGACCGCAACCACAAGGTCCCCGAAACCTGCACACTCTGCACTGATCCTTCACAAAAGCATGCCGACCCTAACTCCAGAAAGTAAAGTTCAAGTGTGAGATTTCTTCTCTCACAAGCCAGGAAAGGGCAGAGACAAGAAATCCAGCAGCAACATCCTGTTGGGCAAGAGAGAGGAGACCCTGATAAGAGTTTGCTTGGAAAACAGTAACTGCCTGTCAAGCACCGAGGGTGTGTTGGTCTCTCTTGTGGCTGTTTTACAAGGAGCATCTCTTTGTTCACAGGCTCCTGTGACACGGGCTCCCGTCTCACAATGAGGAAAGTGAGGCACAGTGATCTCCCTCATCCAGGTTTGCCCTGAGAGCCAGAGGCAGAGCGGGTACCAGGGCCCCTCCCTTGACTCTTCCCCAGCACACGGTGGCCTGTTCCAAACTTGGGCTTGGAGGCCGCCCCACACATCAACTTCCTGTCAAGCCTGCCCACTTACTGTTTGTCCATTTGGCTTAAAAAAATTAAACCTGATGACTTTTCCTTAGCGAGGAAAGGCCACAGCTCCTATCGCCGACTTAGGGTAACCCACTGTCACATTGCGTGATGGTTTCTGAACGCTTTGGAAAGAAAGGAAGGCATTCTGCTGTTGTTAAAGAGATAAGCACTGGTGAAAACAACCGCAGTTTAGAAATTCTTGAATTTGGCAATGTTCATAAAAAGGCCCCCAGAGGATGTTTTCCAGATGGAGAAACTGGAGACCTAACAGTACAGTTCTTCATGTTTTTGGACTGATAAAGAGTTGAACCAGTAATGGGAAAGCTAACACTGATCATTGTGTTTGGGCGTGTGGGCGAGTGTGAGAACGCATGTGTGCCTGTGTTCACGCGGGTGGATATGTGCTCTGTATATGTGCCTGTGTGCACGTGTGTCTCTGCAGACGCCTCCTCCTCGTCCAAGTTTCTCTTTTGCTTTCTTTGGCCAGTCGACAGTAAAAAGACCAAACCACTTTTTTCCGCATTTGCTAAACACGGCAACCAGGAAGACATCGTGAACACGCATGCAGGGCCCAGCTCCCTGCTCGCAGCTCCCGACAGCTTGCGGGGTGGGCACGGTTAACCAGCCCCACAGCTGGCAGGTCTGTGCAGACTTAATTGCACACGGATGGCAGGGCAGCGAGAACCAAGGAAGAAATAAAACAGATAGCAAGCGAAGGGGACGAGTAGCACTGTAAACAGGCACTCTTTTCCCTCCACAGAGTGAGCCTGAGTGGCTGCGGCGCCTGCAGGCGCTGTCTGTGTGCAGCCAGCTCCTAATCCACGTCTCAAACGGCTTCCAGATGCTTCCACGCCCACTTCCCGGGAGCTCCTGCCCCCAGACGCCTCTCCATGAGGGGTCTGTCTATGAGAAAAGGGGCTGGATCTTATAATCACTCATTTCCAATCACCCTGACTGGACGGGTATTAATAAACGTGTTTCATCTGTTTCTTTGATTAGGAAGAATTTCGTTGCTTCGTCCTGTAAGTCAGCGGAGGAGAGAGGCAGCCCGGACCAGGATGTGAGATTGTGTGCGTGTGTGTGTGTGAGTGTGTGAGTTTGTGAGTGTGTGGTGTGTGTGAGTGTGTGTGTGACTGTGTGTGTGTGGTGTGTATGTGTAAGTGTGTGTGGTATGTGTGTGTGTATGTGTGTGAGGGTATGTGTGAGTGTGTGTGTGTGTATGTGTGAGAGAGTGTGAGTGTGTGGTGTGTGAGTGTGTGTGAGAGAGTGTTGAGTGTGTGGTGTGTGTGTGAGAGAGTGTGTGTGGTGTGTGTGTGTGTGAGAGAGTGAGTGTGTGAGTGTGTGGTGTGTGTGTGTGTTGTGTGTGTGTGAGAGAGTGGTAAGTGTGTGGTGTGTGTGTGTGTGAGAAAGTGAGTGTGTGAGTATGTGAGAGTGTGTGGTGTGTGAGTGTGTGTGCATGTCTCTGTATGTGTGAGAGAGTGTGAGTGTGTGGTGTGTGTCTGTGTGTGTGTCTGTGTGCGTGAGAGAGTGTGACTGTGTGTGTGTGGTGTGTGTGTGTGTGTGTGAGAGAGTGTGAGTGTGTGTGTTTGTGTGTGTGTGCGTGAGAGAGTGTGACTGTGTGTGTGTGGTGTGTGTGTGTGTGTGAGAGTGTGAGTGTGTGTGTTTGTGTGTGTATGTGTGAGAGAGTGTGAGTGTGTGTGTGTGTGTGTGTGTGTGAGAGAGTGTGAGTGTGTGTGTGGTGTGTGTGAGAGTGTGTGTGTGTGTGAGTGTGTGTGAGTGTGTGGTGTGTATGTGTGTGTGAGAGAGTGTTGAGTGTGTGGTGTGTGTGAGAGTGTGAGTGTGTGGTGAGTGTGTGTGTCTGTGTGTCTGTATGTGTGTGAGTGTGTGGTGTGTGAGTGTGTGTGAGAGAGTGTGTGGTGTTTGTGTGTGTGAGAGAGTGTGTGTGAGTATGTGAGAGTGTGTGGTATGTGTGTGAGTGTGTGTGTGTCTCTGTGTGTATGTGTGTGTGAGAGAGTGTGAGTGTGTGGTGAGTGTGTGTGTGTCTGTGTGTGTGAGAGAGTATGAGTGTGTGTGAGTGTGTGTCTGTCTGTGTGTGGTGGGGGCGGGTTGTATATCTCTGCTGACACGTGCTGGGGTGCACAAGAAATGTACATGGTGCCCTGGCCATGGGGGGCAGCCTGCCCTCCAGGTGACACCCTGGCGGCTGGCGGGGGTGCAGCGGCCTCCCCCCAGGCCACCGGCAGGGCCGCGGCCTCCCTCCAGCCACGGCTCTGGGTTTCCATGAGAGGGAAAACCTTCCTGAGTCCTGATGCTCAGAGCGCAACACGAATCCCGGGCCTGCTTTTCTTCCTTCCTTCTGAGGGTCTAATTTTGCTCTTTCAATCTGTGCAGAAACATGAACTTGTAAAGCAGAGGAGAGGACACAGTGTGCTGGGAAACCCCACTGTGGACCCAGGGCTCGCAGACTGGCGCCCCCAAACCCGGGGCCTCGCTTCTTGCTCGGGGCTGCAGGCCGCTGCCCGCTCTCAGGAGGGCCGGCCCCTTCCCCTTCCTCGTGTCTCCAAGCCCAAGCTCATCCTCATCTGTGACAGCTGGGCTCGCATGCTGATTTCATGGAAAGGAGGTACAATTAGAAGGGAGGCCCTCACACTCTCCTGACCCCAGAAGGCTGAGTCTCCTGCGTCAGAGCTTCCTCGCACCTCCTCCTTCCTCCCCATGGCCTGCCGGGCTGCGTCCAAGATGTCCCGCCTCCCCCTCCTCCACAGGTGTCCTTGCCTTTCTTCCCCCGGGTCCCCTCCAGCTCCCAACCCAGAGCTGCACCGTCTCCTCCTGCCAGGCTTTGCTCTCCCACCTCAGGGTCCCCTCCTGCCCCCCAGGCCCCACTCTCTCACCCCAGGGTCTATCCTGCCCCCAGGCCCAGCTTTCTCACTCCTGGGGTCCCCTCCTGTCCCCCCTCTCCAACCCAGGCCCCACTCTTTCACGCCTCTCCCAGAGGCAGCTGACCTTGGTTCCTGACTCAGATCTCTCCCAGTCCATCCCAGTTTACCTTCCAGGATGCAGACCTCAGGTCCCCCGGCCCCTTGCCCAGCACTGCCACACCTGGGGGGCTGTCAGCTCCCTGTCCCACCTGTTCTCCTGCCCCCACGGCCTCCCCGGTGGCTGTCTCTGTGGTCAGGCTCCCCCATCCCCATGCAGAGATTGCCCCTCATTCTTCCAGAGTTCAGGTCACCACCAGGGTGGCAGGAGCATCGTCTCCACTCTTCCTTGTCCTGGGCCCTACATCCTCCCATCACCATGAATTTGCTGATTCCACAGATGGGATTCTCTGTGTCTTCAGGGCAGGGCCCAGCCCAGCAGAGTAACTTTGACAAAATATTTGTGGAATAATTTTGCTTGAAAAAAATTTTAAAACTCCACGGTCTCAGGAACGTGAGGTTTCTTGCCTTCTAGAACCGGGAAGAGCCTGGGGCTCATCTCCAGGCCCAGCGGAGCCAGCTGTACTCAGCCTTCCCCACAGCCTTCACTGCTTTGCTAAAGATCAGCTCGCTGTGACCAAGAGGAAAGGGCCTTCATACACAGTAGGAGACGTTGGTGTCTCAGATGCTGAAGAGTCTGCCTGTAGTGCAGAAGACCCGGGTTCGATCCCTGGGTTGGGAAGATCCCCTGGAGGAGGTAATGGCAACCCACTCCAGTATTCTTGCCTGGAGAACCCCATGGACAGAGGAGCCTGGTGGGCTCTAGTCCATGGGATCACAAAGAGTTGGACACAACTGAGCAACTTCACTCTCACTTTCTTTATACACAATCCTACTGCAGCTTGTCTTTAAGAGAAAAGACATACCTGTGCTATTCAGCCACACTGGGTTGATTATCCCCCAAATGCATCCTACCCAGAACCTTGAAAAATGGCCTCACTTGGAAACCAGGTCTTTGCAGATAGGATCAGGCCAAGCTGAGTCACACTGGCTTTAGTTGGGCCTCAATTCAATGACTGGTTTTCCTTTGTTAATTTTTTTTTTTTTTTGTAATTTTATGCTGGAATGTGTGTCAGTTGCTCAGTCGTGTCTGACTCTTTGTGACCCCATGGACTGTAGCCCTCCAGGCTCTTCTGTCCATGGGATTCTCTAGACAAGGATACTGGAGTGGGTTGCCATGCCCTCCTCCAGGGGATCCTCCCAACCCAGGGATTGAACCCGTGTCTCTTACGCCTCCTGCGTTGGCAGCCGGGTTCTTTACCACTAGCGCCACCTGGGAAGCCCACTAGGACCAGGTTTTGAAATTCAGGTGAGCACATGGGTGAAGGCACTGATGAGGGGCTGGCACTGGGGACCCCGATGTGTGTCCCCAGGACAGGACAGGGAACCCAGGGGAGGTGTGATGGGGGTTCACGCCATGGTGGACTACCAGAGGAGAAGAGGGGCTCCTGTGAGCAGGGGTGGAGGGGGAGCCTGGCCAGGCTGCGGGCAGGGAAGCGTGTGTGAAACACACTGTGCTGAGCAGGCTCCCTCCTGGCACACCTTCTCACTGTGCATCTGAGGGGCTTGGCTGCAAAGGGAGACATTTCTGGAATTCCTTAAGCGGCAGCCTGGCTGGTGGGGCTCTGAGAGGCTTTGAGTCACTCGGGTTCTGCTGAGCTAACAAAACTAATGAGATGACACCAACCTTCCCCACGCCACCGGGGTCAGGCTTCGCACCTGGAGCTGTCACTTCTGATTTGCCGTGAAAAAGTTATAGATAAGAGAGAGACAAACAAACAAGGTAAAAGAAGTGAGAAAAAAATTACTCAATAAAAAGCAACGATAAAGCAGTAAAAATAAGCAGCTACAGCGAGAGCAGAAATGCCCAACTGGACAAAACCATCACCGAAGGCCAGGCTGAGTCCTCCGCCTAGATGAGAAACAAATAAAGCAATAAAGCATGTCTGCAGGGTCAGGCCTGAGGTCCGACTCGGGGCCTGGGACCAGGGCGGGTCATGGGTGAAGGTCCTGGCGGTGGCGGTCCCTCCCGCTGACCGCAGCCGGGGCGCCGGCCCCGACCTCCGCACGAGGACCGTGGCGGGCAGAGCGCGGGCGGGACGCGGGGCCCTGGAAAGGCAGAGGGCGGAGGCCAGCACCGCGCCTCGATGGCCCACGCTACTGACCCCAGAGCACCCCTGGCAGACCCGGGAAGGCAGGGTTCTGGCCGCTCAGGCCAGAGACCCCAGACTCAGGCCGATTGGCCTGAATCTTTCCTCCACCTCTAAGCTCACTTCCAACTTGAGCTTGAGCAAATCTGCTGCTTTTTTACTTCCTTTTTTGCAGTCTCTCTGTCTATCAAACTGAAGTAGCAAACATACCCACGTCTGAAGGTGTCTGTTGCAAGAATATAAAATTCATACATTTAACCCAGGATCCAACAACAGAGAATTTCTAAGTATATCACAGCTCTTATTAGACATGAGGACACTGACACACACCTAAAACACGTCGGGATGAACGTGGTGCTGTAACAACGAGAGGAGGAAGAAGGCTTTCGGACAAAGCATCGTGCTGAATCTTGGTTTCATCCCTTATTTGTGGTTGAGTAAATTATTAACCCCTTTTGAGTCTCCGTTTTTGACATTGTTAGTAAAATTACCTTTAAAAAGACATTTCCTGGAGCTCTTGTCAGATAAAAAACAAGCACCTGCATTTGCCTGCCGAGCCTCACGTACCCCATGGCCTTTGCATCCTCCGGCAGCGATGTAGACACTGTTACCCAGGTTACACAGAGGCGGAGCCGGGCCCCACCAGCAGGAACTGTACTCAACACGTCTTAGTCATCTGTCTCATCCAGCAAAACTCCAAACACCCCTCAGCTACTGAGCCCTGTGCCGGTAGAGCACCTTGTTCATCTCAGGGATTCAAGTTTCAGTACTCAGAGGGATGTTCCTCTCTTGTATCTATTTGTATTAATGTGTGTGTTCAACATCAAAAGTGAAAAGAACTCAATGGACCTGAAATGGTTCTCTTCTTGAGAGATTCTGAAGGTGTGCCTTGAAAAAGATTGGTTTACAAAGAAGAGTTTATGGGGAAGGGGATGAATTTGGGGAGTTTGGAATCAACATACGCACATGACTGTATATGAAATAGATCACCAACAAGGACCTACTGAGCAGCGCAGGGGGCTCTCCTCAATACTTTGTAATAACCCATAAGGAGAAAAATCTGAAAAAGAATATAAGCATGCAGATACAGATGTGTGTGTGTATACGAAACTAATACATTGTGAATTAAATATAACTCAATTAAAGATTGTTAAAAAAAGAAGTTATAAAACTATGAGGGGTACACAGGTTCTCTGTCACGCACACACACACACACTTCAGTTTATATCCCTAAACCTATAAGGAAGAGTCTCTGAAAGCAGGAGTGGCTATCTGAGGATCCCACGCCGTGTGCTCAAGGCCTCAGGGAGCGGTTACAACCTCGGAGACATGATCTGAATGTGGCCGCTGACTGTCCGAGTAGAACCATGTCTTAGATGGACTTGTCTGTTCCTTACCTCCCATCAGTTTTGGGGTTTTGAAAATAGAAAAGAGGGAATGAACATTGGACTTCTCTGTTTCCGCTCACCGTTACTTGTGCACAGAATTGTAGGACACACTCTTTCGAAAGAGACACAAAAGGAGGCAGATTACTGTTAACAGCTTCGAAGGACTTTTATTCTTCTTTAAAAATTTTATTTTATAAAAAAATAAAATTAAAAACTTCATTTAAGGAGACTATTTTTTTGTTTTTAAAAGTGATTTTATTATTTTTTCCATTTTATTTTTTAACTATATTTTTACATTTTTAATTGGAGGCTAATTACTTTACAGTCTATGGTGGTTTTTGCCGTACATCACCAGGAAGCCATGGTGTGCATGTGGGCCCCATCCTGACCCCCCCACTACCCTCCCCCGCTCGCCCGTCTGGGCCGTCCCAGAGCACCCGCTTCAGGGGCCCTGAGCGCGCGTCGAGTGCGCACTGGCCATCTGTTTCACACATGGCGATGGACATGTTTCAGCATCATTCTCTCACATCGCCCTACCCTCGCCCTCTCCCACAGAGGCCAAAAGGCTGTTCTTGACGTCTGTGTCTTTTTTTGCTGTCTTGCATATAGGATCACCGTTGCTGTCTTTCTAAATTCCATATCTGTGCATTAATATAGTGTAATATTGGTGTTTATTTTTTAAAAATTGTGTTGAAGTATACTTTATTTACAATGCTGTGTCGATTTCTGCAGTATATCGAAGTAATTCAGTTATATGTGCCTCTTTCTTTTTAAAATTCTTTTCCATTATGGTTTATCACAGAATATTGAATTTAGTTACCTGTACTATACAGTGACACCTTGTTTATCCAGCTTATATAAAATAGCTTGTTGTTGTTTAGCCACTAAGTCGTGTCTGACTCGTCTGTGACCCCATAGACTGTAGCCTGCCATATTCCTCTGTCCATGGGATTGCCCAGGCAAGGATAACAGACTGGGTTGCCATTTCCTTCTCCAAATGAGATGAATTTTGATGATAAGAGAGGAAGTGAAGAGGATAAAGGGAAGGGGAGAAAATATTCTATTTTTAGTTTTTAAAAAATATATATGATTTTATTTAACCTGTTTTTAATAATTATAGATACTTCATCCTGTATAGACATAAAATAGCCCACCTCAGAAGTCAAACCAACGACCAAAAACCTCTTTGCCATCTTTGTCCTGAGCAGGCAGCTTTTGAAGGCCACAAGGACGGGCACCTTTCTGTGGAGCTGATGCTCAAGAGGAATCACGTGCTCCCATCTGCATCCCTGGAGTTTCCTCCCTCAAGGCAGGTTCAGCCAAAATGGAGACCATAAATGGTCGCAGTTTTTGTACTAGCCGCAAAAGTGGTGTCCAGAAGCCAGTAGCGGATCCCGCAGCTCTGCCAAGTCCCGCCCAGTGTCACAGACAAGGGCCAGCTCTGAACTGACCGGCAGGACGTGGTGACCGGGACCCACAGCGTCATGTCCATCACTGTGGCTCTAACAAGGCCCTGAACACTGGATCGTCAGAAACAAATGTGTTTCTAGTTCAGGTGTCTGCCTTTTCCTTTTGTAGAATAAATACATGTGTACACGTAGCACACGCTGGGCTGCAGCCGGCAGATGGCGGGGACAGGACAGGATGAGGACCGAGGAGTGTCCAGATGCAGGGCCTCTTAGGACAGAGCGAGGTCCCCTGTGGGAGGGCTTTCCCCCTTCACTGAGCTCTGAATGCTGAGTAGTTGAAACGCTGTGTTCACCTCTTGCTCTGTTTCCCTCATTACCCTACTCTCCCTGCTCTTCCTGTCTCTTTATTTCCACATTTGTGAGGAGTTTGCAGCCAGCTATACAGTGTTCAGGGGCAGTATCCCAAACTGCCCTGACTTCTGACACTGATTCCAAATTTGGGGGTGTTCCCAAAACCACATTTAAATGAAATGTTTAATTTTATTATTTTATAAAATAAAAATTTTAAACAAGAATACAAATCCTTCAAGGTTGTTAGCAGTAATCTGACTTCTTTTGAGGACTCACAGCATCTGCGGGTGCCTGTGATGCTCATGGATTTGGTTTGTTACAGGGAGAGGCTTCTGGGTGGCAGCAGGCACAGGGAGAAGCCACTGGGACAGAGTGCAGGGCCCCAAGCAGGGAGAGGCTCCTTGTCCTCTCCCCCTGGGTCAAGCTGAATCACTCTTCCCACATCTGTGTGTGGCCACAGCAGCAGCTGTCACCAAACAAGGACGTTTGCCCAAGAGCCAGTGTTCCGAGTTTTTGCTGTGGCTTTGTTACATACCTGTGATGGGTTATTGATTGACTGCCCACGTGGTTAAGGACAGTCTCAACTCAATTAATATGGCAGCGTCCCAAGGCTCCTAGACAAATGAAGATGACCTCCCAGGAGCCAGGACAAAGGCTAAACCTCTTTGGGGGCAAGGTTCAACTCCTGAGGACCCACTGTCCACATCTAAAGATTTCTAAAAATGTTCAGAAAAACCCCTTTCGACCACAGGTGAGTTTCTGTTTATGAGGCAGCTTTTGGAAAACATCTAGAGTGGGGGTTGGAGGCCAGGAGAATCAACCAGGTAAGCAGAGGGTCAGATTTTCAGCCCCACCGTTGACCCCCCAGGGAGAGGGGAGGGGCTGGAGGCTGACATCAAGCCCTGGTGGAATCAGCCCTGCCTTGGGCTGAAGCCTCCGCCGTAGCTCGACAGATGGGGTTGAGATCTTCAGGCTGGTGACAAGCGGAGGTACAGGGGAGGAGACGCCCCCTCCCCACCCCCGTGGGCTCCATCCTTCTGTTCCTCAGTGCCCTTCATGATGTCCTGCATAATAAATGGGTTGTCTGAGTCCATGCTTCTCTGAGTTCTGTGAGCTGCTCTGACCAATGAATGGAGCCCAAGCAGGGGTGGTGGGTTTGCGGCTGGTCAGCCAGGAGCGCAGGTGACAGTCTGGACTTAGGACTGGCATCTCCTCTGCAGGTAGACCATGTCAGAATTTGGAGAGCTGTTGGGTGATGTGGAGAAAGCACAGGTTGGTCTGGGGGTCCTCAGCCAGCAGTGGTGGCTCTCCTGTCCCACCCCCCACCGTTCACTGCTCTCTGAAACCCACAATCTGCTCAGAATTCTGAGACAGGCTATTTCTCTGCCTCCACCGGGTTGAGTCATTTTCTGTGGCTCTTTCAGAGTTCTTTCCACAAACTTCCCTGCTCAGATGAAAACCGCTACATCTAAAGCACAAAGCTGGGACAGCTGCTTTCTCCCCACCCCTGCCCAGAGCTCAGGGCATCTCAGGCTCTCAGCCTTGGCCTCTCCCTCCACTGTGGAGCCACAAGAGGCAGAGATGGTCATTATTTCCAGGGACAAAATCTGCAGAAGTCCCAACCTCCCCCCACATTATGTATCTTCATTCTTTTCAGAAACAATCTTGCTATAATCAAAATACATTTATATACATATATATATATATATAAAATTTATTTTTTAAGCTAAAAAATATTCTACAAATTCTCCGATCTATATTGGTTAACACCTGCACTAATAATTCATAATCACGTCTGTCTTCTCCAAATCCCCAGCCTGCTTTATTCCACTCCTCACAGTAGATCATTTTAGGTCTTGTGTCATCATCACTTGCAGGGATTTAGACAAGTTTTTGGTTGTTGTGTTTCTTTGTGGAAGCATACAGCTCATGCGGAGAATCTCTTGTTTCCTAATTTGGGAAACAAAGCTGTCAGCTCACCCCTGAACAGGGTCCTCAGACGTTAGCTCCTTTTAGTCACCAAGGGTTGAATCCAGAGAGGCGCTTGCCTGTGTGAGAGTTAAAACATGTATTAAAAGCCACAAGTGGAAAACTGTGGACGTGTGCACAGATGGTCAGGGGCACAGGGCCACTGTGAAAGGCCATTCAGAACAATTAACTCTGATTCACGCTAAGCAGAAATAAACAATCGCCCATTCAAGTGGGCATTAGTTCCACTATCTTTATCCAAGTCATCAAAACAACGTTCTCCACATTGGGGTGTCTCCAAGCAGGATGTCAGGACACAACTACAAAAACAGAGGGTTCTTTTGTGGATTTCTGAGACCCAAGCCCGGATATCTTGACATTTGCATTACTAATCGCCTTCTTCCAAAACATGTTGACACTTGGGTGGGTTCTGAATAGACTTCTAAGTGGCTCTCCAGACAAGAGCAGGTCCACCTCACCAACTGCCAACAGCAGAGCCGTCTCAGGCCAGCCTACGCTTGCACTGCAGGAGGAAGGTGGACAGAAGTCCCCGTAAGCCTGGACCCAGAAGGATCCATACACAGAAACAGCCACTGTCCCTCTTCTTCTCCACCCTGGGTTTGCGTCCCCTGGTTTCCATGGATACGGAAGCACAGGCACCTGTAGGCCTGCCGGAAGGGTCCTGTCCTGGGGACCCTGGCTCCCAACCCACCCATGGATGCCTTGTCCTATCCTCAGGTGCTGTGGAACTGGGGTGCTGCCATGCTCCCCAGTGTGTCCCATCAAAGAGGTGCTGTGGCTGACCACAGGGCCACTTCGGTGCCCCCCAAAGTCCCACTTTTTAACTAGTGTACGATGTATATGAGGTTGTAAATGAAAACTGGGGGCATGATTGATTAAGTGGCCGTGTTTCTGTAGCCCCCTTCTTCATTAGACTTCCTTGCTGAAAAGTAAGAACTGGAGATCTGTCACAACCAGCATCACACATTTGGAAAAACTCAGCATGCAGAGAAAGGACAGAGCGGGACAGGGTCACCCTGTTCTCTCCAGTCTCCCACCCTCTCCGCCTCCCACCGTGTCCACAAGTCTGCTCTCTGTGTCTGTGTTTATACACATGGAATATTACTTAGCTATAAAAAGGGATGCATTTGAGTCAGTTCTAATGAGGTGGATGAGCCTAGAGGCTATTATACAGAGGTAAGTAAGTCAGAAAAAGAAAAATATTGCATATTAAAGCGCATATAGGGGATCCAGAAAGATAGTACTGATGAGCCAAATTGGATAGTCTGTATTTTTGTTCCTCTTAATGCATGCCGTCACAGCTGCCAGACATCCAGTGAGCACTCAATGAGCAACAGGATGGCGGGGACAAACCCTGCATCACGGGGCAATTGCTGAGGAAGGGCAGGTCCAAGGTGTCTGTGGGGACCCGTCTGCCCTCCCGGCCCCACAGACAGGGCTCTCCTTTCCCACGGCCTCCTCCAAACGCTGTCTGAGTGCTGTGGGCCCTGCAGGTCTAAGATTAATTTCAGCATCCCCCAGAAGGCCCTCCCTGCCGTCCAGCCCCTGAATCAAGGGGTTAAATACCCCTCTGTGCTGCAGCAGTATGCATCTACCTCGGCCCTGATGAGAGCTGAGAGTGCCGGGCCACCTCCTCTGTTTGTCCACTGGCTGCAGAGGCAAAGGCCCCCAGCGGGAGGATGGCTAAGCTTCACCCCCAACACGGACTAGGCCCCCAGTGAATGCTTGTTGAATAAGTGGAATCTCTGAGGCTTTTCTGCTTCCCATCTGGCTCCAGAAAATCTCCTCCCCCACCCCACACACCCCGTTTCCATTTTCTATGTCTTGAAGATGAGGTGACAATTGCTTACCTCCCAGATTGTGAAATGAACACTCCAAAACACTTTTTCAAATGCTAAGGCTGTAAAAGATTTACTCTATAAAACAACTTGACCAATAAATACCTAATAAATCCATTTGCAAGTTCAAACATTTAAAAACCTTCTTGATGATCTGAGGAAGCTGAAAAATGCTAAGTCATTGTGATTTCTGTGCATTTGTATATTCATTATCTGTTTCACTGAGTGGAAAAACTTGTTTTAATTCTGGCACAAAGGAGACCACAATCTTGATCAGACTCATTCTAATGAAATCAGCCTGGATATAACCATTTCCTCCACGAGCGTCATCGTCATTACCTCTGGTAAAGGAATGCCATGAGCTCAAAAGAATTTCTTCTTAAAAAAAATCAAGAAATGGGTGGTGTTTTAATGTTAGATATGAAATCAAGGTTGGTAAAGAAAATAAAACACCCTTGATAAACATTATAATCGTAAACAATGATCAAAGACATCAGTTTTGGAAAGAGTTCACAGTCTGAAGAAGTTGATTTCTAATTAGACGTGAATTATACTGTTTTCTATATTATGTTTAATTAAAGAATGAGCAAATAGTTGTGACAACTGGCAAGATGGTTATTTTGTACCATCTCGGGCTCAGCTAAGCTACAAAAGGGGCATGCAATCAGCAATTGTCTTTAAAAAGAGCACTTAGTATAAAATGATTAGTTTCATCAATTTAGACCTATTTTCTTAAACAAATAGAACCACTGGAACAGCTTTGTCTGTTCAAACTGGAAGACCTTTTCACAACTGAAAAGAAGGACTGTTTTGACACCATCCGGTCCTTCTTGTGAGGGCAAACCATCTCATTTCACATGATTAACACCTATCACATTTACCAGGGCACCAGAGACACCACTAATCTGCCAGATATGAATTTGCCTAATTTTAGTGTCCTGCTATATAAAAATCTTAAATGTTATGTCATTTAATAAAAATACAGTTTTTCAATGGTTGTGCATTATTATTCAAAAGAACACTGCATTTGTAAAATCACAATCAATGGTTTATTACAGTTGGAAAAATATTTGTGTTTGTATAAAGAAACCAGTCCCTCCTAAAGTAAGTCAACCCTGAATATTCATTTGAAGGACTGATGCTGAGGCTAAATACTTTGGCCACCTGATGTGAAGAGCTGACTCATTGGAAAAGACCCTGATGCTGAGAAAGATTGAAGGCAAAAGGAGAAGGGGACAGCAGAGGATAAGATGGTTGGACAGCATCACCGACTCGATGAACGTGGATCTGAGCGAACTCCAGGAGATAGTGAAGGCCAAGAAAGCCTGGAGCGCTGCAGTCTCTGGAATTGCAAAGAGTCAGACATGACTTAGTGACTGAGCAACAATGACAAAATTAAGAAAACGTAACCTTTAGTGAAAGGGAAGGGAGAAGACTAGCAAACCCATCTCCACTGGAAATATGCACAGATACTCACATGCAGATACGTGCACACTTCTCTTTTTGCGTGTTTAGTTATGTGTAAATGAGTGTTTCTTCTTGAGACCCACTTCTGAGCCCTCAGCGTAAGTATAAGCATTTGAGACCACTCTGCTCTGAATAAATTGTGCAGTTTCACAGAGATGCCCACTGTACGGAGGGTCGCACAATCATGGTGGAGATACTGAGAGTTCAGAAGGAAGGAATCCCTAATGGTAAGCAAATGCATTACTTGGGATAATATTTGAGAAGTAAATGAATGCTATAGGTATCAGACGATAATACTTTGCACTTAAAAAATCAATCAATGTATCTCTTCAACCATTGAAAAAATTAAGAAAGTAGAGAAAATCTTAATTTTAAATAAAATTGCTTGCTCTAACATATCATTCTTAAAAATCTGAACCAGCCTAGCATCACTATGAACAAAGCTAGTGGAGGTGATGGAATTCCAGTTGAGCTATTCCAAATCCTGAAAGATGATGCTGTGAAAGTGCTGCACTCAATATGCCAGCACATTTGGAAAACTCAGCAGTGGCCACAGGACTGGAAAAGATCAGTTTTCATTCCAATCCCAAAGAAAGGCAATGCCAAAGAATGCTCAAACTACCGCACAATTGCACTCATCTCACACACTAGTAAAGTAATGCTCAAAATTCTCCAAGCCAGGCTTCAGCAATATGTGAACCGTGAACTTCCTGATGTTCAAGCTGGTTTTAGAAAAGGCAGAGGAACCAGAGATCAAATTGCCAACATCCGCTGGATCATCGAAAAAGCAAGAGAGTTCCAGAAAAACATCTATTTCTGCTTTATTGACTATGCCAAAGCCTTTGACTGTGTGGATCACAATAAACTGTGGAAAATTCTTCAAGAGATGGGCATACCAGACCACCTGATCTGCCTCTTGAGAAATCTGTATGCAGGTCAGGAAGCAACAGTTAGAACTGGACATGGAACAACAGACTGGTTCCAAATAGGAAAAGGAGTTTGTCAAGGCTGTATATTGTCACCCTATTTATTTAACTTATATGCAGAGTACATCATGAGCAACGCTGGACTGGAAGAAACACAAGCTGGAATCAAGATTGCCGGGAGAAATATCAATAACCTCAGATATGCAGATGAACCACCCTTATGGCAGAAAGTGAAGAGGAACTCAAAAGCCTCTTGATGAAAGTGAAAGTGGAGAGTGCAAAAGTTGGCTTAAAGCTCAACATTCAGAAAATGAAGATCATGGCATCTGGTCCCATCACTTCATGGGAAATAGATGGGGAAACAGTGGAAACAGTGTCAGACTTTATTTTTCTGGGCTCCAAAATCACTACAGATCGTGACTTGCAGCCATGAAATTAAAAGATGCTTACTCTTTGGAAGGAAAGTTATGACCAACCTAGATAGCATATTCAAAAGCAGAGACATTACTTTTCCAACAAAGGTCCATCTAGTCAAGGCTATGGTTTTTCCAGTGGTCAGGTATGGATGTGAGAGTTGGACTGTGAAGAAGGCTGAGCACCGAAGAATTGATGCTTTTGAACTGTGGTGTTGGAGAAGACTCTTGAGAGTCCCTTGGACTGCAAGGATATCCAACAAGTCCATTCTGAAGGAGATCAGCCCTGGGATTTCTTTGGAAGGAATGATGCTAAAGCTGAAACTCCAGTACTTTGTCCACCTCATACAAAGAGTTGATTCATTGGAAAAGACCCTGATGCTGGGAGGGATTGGGGGCAGGAGGAGAAAGGGATGACAGAGGATGAGATGGCTGGATGGCATCACTGACTCGATGGACGTGAGTCTCAGTGAACTCTTGGTGTTGGTGATGGACAGGGAGGCCTGGCATGCTGCGATTCATGGGGTTGCAAAGTCAGACACGACTGAGTGTCTGATCTGATCTGAACAGGGTCATGGAATTTATTTCTAAAATCACTGGTTTGATGGGTCATATGGAGGCTCCTGGATCATGTCGATGTGTACATTTCTGGGATAAACTGATTGCAAAGGTAATCTAAAGAAAAACTCATAGAGTTTAGACTCACTTTTGTGCTTTAGGAAATGTGTTTCTAGGAACTGAACATGTTCCTAGAATCAAGAGAATATACAAAATCACTCTACCTAAATACTCTAGTGACTCTAATGTTAATTATGTTTTCTTGCTAAGTGCGTGCTCTGTCGATATATTCATGTTCAACTCTTTGAGACCTTATGGACTGTAGCCTGACAGGCTCCTCGGTCTATGGAATTCTCCAGGTAAGAGTACTGCAGTGGGTTTCCATACCCATGTTTTCCTGGTTAGAGATTTTTTTTGTTTGTTTGTTAACCTGTATCTTGTTTTTATCATAATATTAATATATTTAAAAGGGACAAGGAAAATCTAATTTCTTGGCTTGTTACATTAGCAAGATACTCATTTCCAGCAGTCTGAAATTTATGGAGGCTATTACATTATACTCTTTTAATCAGCAGAGCTTGAATTCTTATCAGTGCATTTTGCATTATGATGGAAGACATTGATTAAGTTGTGCTTAATGGATTATCAGATATTATCTTCTGTGCAATTTGTAAAGAATTAGGTTAATAATTTTCCAATCTTAAGGTCCAGAAAATTTGGTTTCTTTAATAGGGCATGATTTATTACTTGTACAATGATTGGTTTGATAGAGTGCATGAGGATTAAATTTAGGACAGTTGTTTGGCCTTCTAGGAAAGAACAAACACACTTATGATAAACATAATCAGGGCCAAATACTACCCAGGTAGTATTTTATTGCTGTAAAATAAATGTGTTTAAAGTGGGATGGCAATCAACTAACTTTAGAGGAAAATAATACAGCTTAAAACCATTGAGTGACATAAACAAACGTGGGAATTTCAAAAAAGCTTAGTAAAGCCATCAAATGGATTGATAAATATTAAAAAGACACAAGCTTCTTATTAAATAGTTTAATGGAATCAATTAATCTGACATGCTTTAAAAAAATCAAATGCTCCCACTTGAATATAATTGTTATATTAGGCCAGATGGTGTTTCATTTCTAAAGAATGTATACTAAGACTTGTTTTCACTATATGTAAAGAAACTTGGAATTTTAAAAATATTAATAGGAATCATAATGAATCTCAGGTCTGCAAATATTCCAATCTACTTTTAATATCAATTATTGCTTTTTTCCCAATTGCTTTCTTTTCCCCTGAATCCTACCTCATTTCTTCTAAAATTACCTCTACTTTCACTGCTTTTTTTAAAAAAATTGTGTTTTGTTTTTGTAGTGTTCTGTTGGTTTCTGCCATCCTCCTCGAATCAGCCATAATTATGCATATGGCCCTTCCCTCGTGAGCCTCCCTCCCCACCCCAGTCCCAGCCTCTGGTCATCACAGAGCTCCAGGCTGGGCTTCAGGGTTATAAAGCAGCTTCTCACCAGCTATCCATTTTACACACGACAGATTTTTTTAAAATATAAAGATATCTTAATACACACGCAATATCTCTATTGCATAATTCTTTTTAACAAAAATTTATTTTGTTTGCTCTTGGCCCACTCTTTCATAAGGTGAACAGGACCATTCACACTGAAATATCGGTGATTACAAACAAGAACATGTAACGTTGGCCGTAAGATTAGTAACGTAAGTTGCACACACTGGTCACAACCGGATAAAAGTAGAAACTTCAGACATTGATTTGGCAAGACCGGAATCTCAGTGTCCTAATGGCTGGCCTTGTAGGATTAATCGTTTGGACAATTTAATGCTTTACTTTTCATCTGCCTTTTTCTTACAAGGTTAATTATAATTACAGCATACTAAGTAGACTCCAAGTTTTTGTGTGTGTAAACCCAATTTTTAATTGGAGCTATTTTTTGAATTAGGATGAATTTTACTTTGCGTAGACTCCAAGTTTTTGTGTGTGTAAACCCAATTTTTAATTGGAGCTATTTTTTGAATTAGGATGAATTTTACTTTGCTTTGTTTGGATCATGTGTTAAGTCGCTTCAATCGTGTCCAACTGGTTGTGACCCCAGGCTCCTCTGTCCCTGGGATTCTCCAGGCAAGAATACTGGAGTGGGTTGCTGTACCCTTCTCCAGGGGGCCTTCCCAACCCAGGGATCAAACCCACATCTCTCATGTCTCCTGCATTGGCAGGTGGATTTTTACCACTAGCACCACCTGGGAAACCCTAGTTTTGATCACAACAGAACACAAGAGAATGTGCCAGTGAATTTCTCAAACCCCAGAGAAAGGCATGGGAGAAGGCAATGGCACCCACTCCAGTACTGTTGCCTGGAGAATCCCGTGGATGGAGGAGCCTGGTGGGCTGCAGTCCATGGGGTCGCTCAGAGTCGGACACGACTGAAGCGACTTAGCAGCAGTAGCAGCAGCAGCAGAGAAAGGCATGGGTGGTCTGCAGAGGACTTCTCCCAGTGGTGAAAACCCTCCACTGTCGTGGGAGTGAGCCCAACACAGACCATCCGATGAAATAAACGGTAAGTTTAACTGAAAGCTAGAGAGTAGCTGATTGTGAAAATAACTTTCTGATGGTGATTATTTTTAGATACATTTTTTTCTATAAGAGTGGAAATAAGTTTGATGAAGTTTATTTATAAAATCCTCCATGTGTTTTTCAGGCATTTCATTTTTGTATTAGAACATTTATTTTTTCACAAAGACACTGGAAAAAGCAAGCTTCCCCTTGTAAAGTTAGTTGATTTAAGTGAATCAAGCAAACAGTTGATTCCATTCTGAACATCTGAACCCATACACAAAACGACAGTCACATTTGGGTAAATACATCAAATAAACAGAAATGTATAAAACTTAATCATGTCATTTATAGTGTGGCTGTTAAGCAGCAAATTGCATTGGAAAATATGTTAAAGAATAAGGGAGTCACCTCAGCAACCCACTCACAGAGCTCTTTTACATTAAATGGAAGGGACTCTGCGTCCATGTGAAACGCACTGGCTCTGGCTTGTACATGGGCTGGGGCATTGCTCAGTTCTCACCTGGCTCAGGCGGGCCTGAAGATGCTTCATCACAGGGGACCTGGGCTACACTCTCCAGCCTGGAACTGGATCCAACTCCGTCAGTCGGAAGTCATCAGACTCTAGCCCCAAGGGCCCTGGGAAAGCCCCCGCGGGCCTGGACTAGGTGTTCAGGGACACTGGTGATGCCAGCGTGGAGAGGATGCTCCTAAGTCACTAACTCTTCTTGCCAGAATTCCTAGACTGGCCTGGAGAGGAACAGATGAGCTCACCGTGTTCCCACACCAGCACGCTTGCATTCCCTGAGGGCAGCTAGCCCTCACCGGCGCTGGAGCGGGATCTGTGATGAATAGCTTCAGATTCTTGTTAACTGTTTGAATCTCCTCGTCAGGCCTACAGCGCTCCAGCCTGCCTTCTGCACTTGTGTAGCCACTCCCTGTTTCTAGGGTTCTGATGTCAGGATGGGCAGGGAGAGGACGGCCACTGGGCACCTCCCCTTAAATCGTGTCCCCACGTCTGTTCAGACCTCAGGGAAGCTGGCTGCCAGCTCAGGCTGCAAGGAGCCTCTGTACGCACTGCACACTGCGGCTGCGTTGGTGGTTTCTGGACCACTGAGGGGGAGCAAAGAGCTGTGGCTCTCTGGTTGAAGGTAAATACAATAGCATGCTTGAAAGACAGCTTTCATGGACTGTACACTGGTAGTCAAATACATTTTATGGGTTTGCTCACCAAACCTGACCCAGTATTTTGAGTCCCATAAGGTTACATTGAAGATGATTTTATTTTTGCTGTTGTTCAGTCTCTAAGTCATTCCTGACTCTTTGCAACCCCATGGGCTGCAGAATGCTAGGCTTCTCTGTTGTTCATTATCTCCCTGAGCTGGGCAAACTCATGTCCATTGAGTCCACTGAGTCTATTGAATCCTGGGTGCCATCCAACCATCTCATCCTCTGCTGCCCCGTTCTTCTCCTGCCTTCCGTCTTTCCCAGCATCAGGGTCTCTTCTAGTGAGTCAGCTCTTCGTATCAGGTGGCCGAAGTATTGGAGCTTCAGCATCAGTCCTTCCAATGAATATTTTAGTTAAATATAAACTGGGTGATTACTTATTTCCTACTTCAAGAATACCATGACTTGTACCCTACCTTGGTTTTTATCTGCTATAGTAATAGCTAATATTTATTGAGCTAGTATGACATGCCAGACACTAGATATCATGTGACTCCAACACCAGCCCATGAGGTGGAGAAAACCTCTTTCTGCACTGAACTGATGATGAAATTGGAACCAGTGAAGTCAGGAGACTGGCCAGGACAAGGACACATGGCTTCTCCAAGCTGCCACCCATGCTCTCCACTGCTTCTCAAGTTCAAGCCCCAGGTACCGGGGGACACACCCTGTACCATCAGAGTTCCCATTACAGAGTCCGTGTGTCACACGGGGGCAGGGACACTTCCTGGGGAACAAAGATAAGCCCATTGTGCCCACTCAAATCATACATTGTAGGGGAATTTTTGGATTAAACTAGATTTCTGTACCCAAGTTCCAGGGAGACTAGTAGGGGTCACCGTCACCATGAAAACCATGAGACGGTTCTGCTTCCCCAAATCCTCCCCCTCAAACATACTTAGCTTGGGGGTCCTTCCAAGCAGAGCTGTCAGAGCACTCTGGGCAGCTGCTCAGAGAGGGATCTGGGGGCCCTGCCTTTGTGCTCTGGGAACAAGTCAGGACCTTGAGCACATTCTGGGCTTCTCCTTTGACCTGACCTCCAGGATGTGACCACTGACCCCCACTGCCACTGGGACAGAGGACCCCAGCCCTGTGTCTGGGGGCACTCAGTAGGGAACCACCAGATCCCCACCACGAGCTGCAGATACAAACAGCACCCACGATGCAGAAATTGCCTTGGCGTGCGGGTCAGTGGTGATTTCATTTGTAAGTAATGTTTTGATTGTCACAGATTATATGTTGCCCTCCCCGCCTGACATTTGTTGTACAGCGGGATTGATTTTTGTGCTCCAGTATGAAAAGGTCACTTTGATCAATGCAGTGTAATTGGCACTAAATTAGGATCATATCAGGTTATTTTGCTATTTAATGATGAAATATTAAAGAAAAGCAGGGGTAGATTGCAGACACTAACGTGCACTTGAAACCTGCTGTAATGATGCTTGATTTTGTAAGAAAAATGGAGAGAAAAACAACTCAAGTGCCGAAAATGACTGTGATGTATTGGAAGAGTGGCTCGGAATGATGTATTTTCATTGGAGAAAGACTGAAAGCCCCAGACACAAAACACGCAGCCCAGCAGTCAGTTCTGCCCTGCTGCACAGAGAGAAGCCTTATAAAGGACCCTATTGATGAGGGGCTCATTACGTGCTAGTTAGAAGGGCTAAGCCTTTCCCTTCTGCATATAGTAATTACGTCTAAAAACACGCGTGCGCCCTGCACCCACTTATTAGACAAACCTCAGCCTTTGATAACCTGCGACTTGGTTATGGTCCCCCAGGTTCCAACGCTTTTCTGCCTGTGGAGAGTATTTCAAGCCCCTTGTCTGTTTTTACGGGTTTGCACCTAAAGGAATTGTAAGCATCGCACGGAGTGTTAAATACTGTGTGTTATTTTCTCCCTTGTAAATAGACGCGTTCCCCCATTATTCTGAAACGTTGTTGAGCAAGAAAAAGCTGCATAAGATTATACTTTTAAATGCAGCTAATGTTGCAGGAAATTTGCTGGGCGCTTTGCTGCTATTAAGTATATCATCAGGCTGCAGCGCGAACTTAACCGGCGACTTGGAGATGTTAACCTTTTTAGCAGTTAGAAATATGGCACCACAGTTATTGATAAAATAATTCAGGTGCCATTTAATAGGAAAGGGGAGAGGGTGGCGGCAGCCACAGGGGGGTGTCCTGGAGCAGACCAAGGACAGGGAGTCGGGGGCCTTGGAGCTGAAGGTCACCGTCCTTCCCAAGGAGATTTCAGACAGGGCCCCTGGACGGCCCTTCTGGCTTCCAGGACACATAAGAATGACGACATGGTAAAGCGAATCATTCATGGTAGCATCCGAGCCGCCGCCATTCCTTCAGTCCAGAACGACACCTGTCTTTCGGGGTCAGGAGGATGCTTTTGTTTGTCTTAGTGTCTGTGGTGAGTGGAGTTGTGTCTCCCCCAGAAGGTGTGTTCAAGTCCTGACCCCTGTTCCTGGGAACGTGGCTTATTGGAAATAACATTTCTGCAAATGCGGTCAAGTTAGATGAAGTCACTGCAGGCGAGCTGGCCTGGGACTGGTGTCCTTCTAGAAGGGAGGACCGAGGAACAGAAGAGACTCGAGAGAAGCTATATGTGGACACAGAAACTGGAAGGCCCTGTCTACAGGCCCAGGGCCAGCGAGGGTCAGCATCCGCACCAGCAGCTGGGAGAGGCGGGAGGCCCGTCCCCCCACCCCCAGACCCTCCCCCAGAGTCTCACAGGGACCACAGCACAGCAGACAGCTGGAGCTTGGGTTTCTGGCCTCCAGGATGCCGAGGACATAAATTCCTATTGTTTTAAGCCACTCAGTCTTTGTTACACTGGTCCTAGGAAACTACCATAATATCACAATATTTTAGCTGAAAGCATCCAACACTACATTTCCCCCAAAACCAGTCCTCTGAAAGTACCCCACTTGTCTCATGGGCATTGCCAGAGGGAACAGGGGCCCAGACCCCACACCAGCACGAGGAGGACCCCTGAAGGAGGGGCTGAGCCATGGCCACCGCATCCCACCCTGTGGGTGGGGCTGCCTCTGGACACAGTGAACCCTGCACCTGGATGGAGCTGACCCTGCACATCTGGAAGAGGCAGGAAGGGAGCACTCGAAGTGGGTCAGCCAGAAGCCAAGGTGAGCGATGGGAACCATCACGTCCCAGGCTGGACCCAGGGGTTGGGGGGCGGTGCCAGCATCCTGGGCCACACAGACCCGTTCATCTTGTCCACCTGTTCCCCTCCTCAGATCTGCCCTGGCCTATCTGCGGGTGACCCAAGGAATCGGCCACATCCTGCTGTTGTGACTGGTTTCAAAGCCCTGGAGACCTTCTCCCCACCACCCCGTCAATACCACTCCAGATCCACCTTAACCCTGGACAGCAGTTCAATCCAGCCAGCTTGTGTTGGAGCTGGGGCTCCTTGATGTTCATCTGCAGCGGGTCTGAGCCTTTGGTTGTCTGCCCCTTCTCAGGCTGAAAGAGCATTTGCCATTGTCACCGAAATGGAAACACTAGGAGGTGCCCGTATAGCCCATATATGCTCAGATACATCCAGAAATATCCATGTTGTTGTTCAGTTACTCAGTTATGTCTGACTGAGACCCCTGTGGACTGTATCCCACCAGTCTCCTCTGTCCATGGAATTCTCCAGGCAAGAATACTGAAATGGGTTACCATGCCCTTCTCCAGAGGAATCTTCCTGACCCAGGGATCGAACCCGAGTCTCCCACATCTCCTACACTAGCAGGTAGATTCTTTCCTGCTGTGCCACCAGGGAAGCTGCAATATGCATATATAAATCTAGACATATCTATATATATGCATTTCGTCATAACCTCTCACACCCCTCTACCCCATCAGAACCTCTTCTCTGCTCCCAGGACGCAGCAGCCTCCTGCCTCCTGTGATAACCATGTTGGATCATCCTGGCCGAGCAGCTCCCCTAGAAGGCCCTTCGACACAGGGAATTGAGGTCTGCGTCTCTGAGAATCGACCAGCCAGCCCACCCGCTCAAGGACTGCACAGGGCAGAGGGCAGGTTCCTGGGCTCCTTCTCTGTCCCCTGCTGGAAGTGTCCTCCTGCTTCCAATAGGACCTCACATCCTGCTAATCCCAGGGTGCACAGACCCCTGATGAGGTCAGCATCCTGAGTCTTGGGCCTGTGCCCAACCCCACCCCTTGAGGAATTCCAGGCAAGTCCATTGTTTCCAGCAGAATTCCCATCTTGGAGAAGAGCGTCCCAGCAGTTCAGCGTTGTCCTGACACGACCCTTCCTTGGAGCACTTAGACCACTCTGGCTCCCAGGAAAGCCGCTGCTTCTGGGTGGGCTGGGGGCTGGTCATCCTGGGCTCTGGCCACAGCTCCTCAGATGGACCCCTGGCTGAGGTCGAGGCATCCAGTCTTATGCTGGTGAATGAGGAGCCCTGCACACCCTCCGTGCAACAGCACAGCATGCGGGGCGGCAGACCGTACCAGAAGCAGGTACTAGTCCCAGGAAGGGTGAGGTGTTCTCTGTCCAGAGCAGAAGGGGGTAATGTCACCGACCTGCAGGTCACGGCTGTGGACTCCTTGAATTCTAGGGCTGGCCCAGAGAGGATAGCACTTAATTGCTCAGGGCACAAGTCTGGTGTCCAGATGATGCCCACAATGAAGCTGGCGCCCGGGTTGGACTTGGGCCGGCTCCGTGGCCTCCACCCTGCTATCCCACCGTGACCTGGGCTCCCACGTGGCTCGGGTCTGGCGGGTTTGTGGGGACCTGGGAAGCAGAGCTGTGAGTGTCAATTCAGTCTCCACCAGTGACTAGCTGTGCAACCTTGGCTCTGTTTATTAACCACCCTGAAGCTCTGTTTCATTTGCAAAGATAACAATAATATGCATGACTGCAAAGGGTGGTGGGCACACTGCCTGGTGCACAGGAGTCTTTCTTCCTCCCACACCTCCCCTCGGGTTCTTACTCTGCGCGACCGACAACCCTTTCATGAGTGCTTTTTTTAATGAAGCATTCGCCTTGTAGGGATTTTCTAAAGTAACTTCATAAGCTTGTGACTTTTGCGCTAGAAAATCCTGGTAACCAACCGTTGAATCTGCTTAAGAAGCTAATGTCCCAACCCACTTTTAACCTCAAAATATCACTTTGGTGAGTTTGGTAAAGACATAAAAATGATGAAAAAAAAAAACAAACAAGTTGGAGCTCTGGTTTCTATCCCTTGTCGGGTTTCTCCTCAGTCGGTTCCCAGGGTGTGAAGGGCCGGGACCCTGGGCCCTTTTCCGTGCCTTCCCCTGGTCAGTCCAGCTCTGTGCTGCAGGCAGCAGCTTCCAGATGGACCGGCCATCTCCGGCTCTCTCTCTGCATGTTTAGAGCAGCTGCTCTCCTGGGAAAATCCGTGTCCAGTCCCCGTCACGGGCCTCCCACCAGGTGTCCAGCACCAGGGCTCCCCGCCAGGGAGCCATCCGGCAAAGTTGACATGTCGGTCCTCAGATCCTGGGACCACAGAGAAATTGTGATTCACTTTATAGTGGAAAATGCATTTCCTCTACAATGCTGGTGTGGGCCCCGGGTAGCGGACTCTTCACTTGTGGTTTTCCCAGGCATCTTCAAAGCTGGGCAGAACAGTTAAGGGCAGAAGGAAATGTACCCTTTGATGTCAGTGGATGGCACAAAATAAATGCACATTATAATTATAGTTATATAAGGCACGTCTTCTGAAATCTTTTACCATCAAGGTTGACTCATAGTGTGTTATAAACAAATTAGAAACAAGCAGGCAATTTTCCAAGTGGAATTCTGCAATTCTTATTGGACTTTTTAATACATATAAACAGACAAAAGTATTTTCAAGAATTATATCTATTTTTCAAGGTGTCACTCAGAGAGTGATATTACAAAAAGTAGATTCAAGTGGAAATAGTTTGATATCCAAAATAAAACATTTGTGGAAAAATGCATTCTATGTATTAAGTTATCTTTCTAGAAAACATGTAGTTACATTAAGAATATACCTGAAAGCCTTGTTCAAACTTGTTTATTATTTAGTTTCATGGTTTATGAAAGGAAGAGTCGTTTAGTCGTGTCTGACTTTTTGCGACCCTATGGACTATACATTCCATTGAATTATACTTGAACCCTAAAAAAATATCTAGTTGAATCACTTGAAACAGCAGTTTCCAACCTTTTTTGGCACCGGGGGCCAGTTTCGTGGAAGGCAATTTTTCCATGGACTGGAGGGGAGATGATTTCAGGATGATTCAAAGACATTCTGTGTATATGTATAGTGCACTTTATTTCTGTTCTTATTACATCAGCTCCATCTCATATCATCAGGCATTAGACTCTGGAGGTATGAGACTCCTGACTTAAAACACATCTGAACTATCTACCAAAATACAAATAAACACACTGTTATACAGAAGCTGGCCTGTGCCGCATTGTATATTCGATCAATCGTGTCCTACTCTTTGCGACCCCTTGGACTGTAGTCTGTCAGGCTCCACTGTCCATGGGATTCTCCAGGCAAGAATACTGGAGTGGGTTGCCATTTCCTTCTCCAGGGGAATCTTCCCGACCCAGGGATTGAACCCCCATCTCTTGAGTCTCTGCACTGGCAGGCAGATTCTTTACCACTAGCACCACCTGGGAAGAAATCAACCTATCTACACGCAAAGGATGCCTGCATTCTGCCTGGTTTGGAAAGATCATTTGTGACCACCCAAATCTCCCAGAAAGAAAAACTTTAGATTCTGTGTTGTTATTTCTGACTTATGATGAGAAGTGAGATGATGCCAATATCTTTGGGTCATTTGTAGATGTTGAATTAATCTTCCCATACCAACAATTTTTGAAATGTTATTTTTCCTTAGGGTAAAAGAAATGCATGTACTTCAAAAATATTGAATTATAAACCTTATTTAAAACTTAAATAATATAAAGTGACAAAAAAAAAAAAATAAAGCAAGCATATTCCAGAACTCACTTTTCAAAAAAATGACTATCGTGTTTTGGTGTAAAAATAGTTAATGTACTCTCGTTTTATGCCACATATTAGTCGGTTCTTTTACTTTTTAGAAAGATTTTATTTTTATTAAGATATGCACAATTGCAAAATTGTTCTGCAAAAATTGTCAGAAAAAAGCTGGACTCTGGTTTCATCCCTTCTCCCAGCTCCACCAGCCCCTGAGGCACCTGCTTGGAACCCTTTCAGCAGATGGTTTATTATTTCCCTCTTGCCAGTCGGTCTCGACTCCCCTGTCTAGGCTTTGCCATCCCACCTCTCTCTCAAGTGTGAGAATTAACTTTCATTCAAATCCTCTTCCCGTGAACTGTTCCTTTCTTCTCCACTCATGAGAGTTACAACATGATTTTAGATGGCTACATTTTCACTGCTTTTATTATTACAGTACATTATCATATGCAGAGGTTGGCTACAGATAACGTTGCATTGAGTCATACAATAACCTATTTCCTTTTGGCAAAACCTTTTCCCCCTCAAAGTCAGCCAATTAAAAGAACAGGGCAAAAATTCCAACTCTTTTCTTTAAATTAACAATGCTTAAATTTAATTTTTGTTTATCTTTTTTGGTGTACAGTTCTATAAGTTTTAGCACACTTACAGATTCATGTAACCTCTGGCAAACTCAGGGCACAGAGCAGTTCTCCCAGTGCAGGGTACCCCCCATCTCCCGCAGCTCGATTTTACTTTGCGGACAAACTCTTCCCTGATTGGTTCTCAGTCTCCAAGGCTCTGCCTCTTCCAGGATGTCTTGAACATGGAATCATGCATTATGTCACCTGTGACCTCACACATTCAGCACAATCTCCTGAGATTTGTCCATCTCACTTTACATATCAGTAGTCTTCTCCCCTTCCCCGCACTGGAGAGTGTCCTATTGTATATTCCTTCCTCCATTTAAGGAAGTTGGGTTGTTTCCTAAGTAGAAAGAAAGCTGCTGTGAACATTTGTGTGCAGGTTTTCGTGTGGATATTTATTTACAGCAAACGCCTAGGAGCTGCATTCCTAGGTCACACGTTAAGGACACGTTGACTTGTGTAAGAAGCTGCCATCCTTCTGCAAGCCCCCAGCAATGTCTGAGAGTTCTGAGTCCTTCAAGTCCTCGATTTGGAGGGCTCTGGTAGCTCGGGTTTCACTTCCCATGGTTTAATTAACTAATATCAGCCCTACAACATGGTTGAAATTTCACCACTAGGGAATATTCACTGTGGGTAATCTCATCAAAGACAGACACTGCTGCTGGATCCTGCATCCACAAGCCACTCCGTCCATAAGTGACAGACGCAGGTCACGACCAGTGACCACTGGCACCGAGTCCATCACGCTAGCTGGGACTGGTCGGTGCACGTCTGAGGTCCCATCCAGACATAGACAGCATGGTGCCTGGCTCTGTCACCTGCCTGTGTCCTCCTGTGACACTTTGCAAAAATGGACAGCTGGAAGAGAAAATCGGCCAAAAGAGGTGAATGTACAACAAACAAATGAAGCATCAGCCTTGGAAGTGAAGCTTCAGTCAAAGACTTGGATGGTGCAGTCACCAGCAAAGGCATCCCCGGGAAGAGACACCAGCAGGAACCTCAGGCTACAGGCATCTCGGAGCCTTTCTCCACATCTAGAGGAAGGACACGGCGCTGGATGCTGATGCAAGCTCAGAGAGGAGCGTGATCGCTCACCCAGGTACAGTAAAGGCTCCACCTGTCGTGGAAGTCGTAAAAAAAAGGAACAACTGTACTGTTCAAACTACTCTTGAGAAGTCTTCTTCCGGAGAAGCCAACTGTTTTAATTCTCAATGTTTCTAATGTTTTCAATTACAATGTACTAAATTCATATTACTTTCACTATTCATTTTCCTCTACGTCAAAAACTAACAATGAGAGAGAGTTGAAAGTCTCCAAGAATATGCTTAAAGGTCACTGAACGATCTCAGTTTGCCCAGTGATTTTTGAGGCTGCTCTGTGTGGTTTCCACTGGCTGTCCTGATCATGGGTGGAACTGTCAAGTTTGTTTATTTATAGTAGTTTCTATCCTAATAAGTGTGGAGCAGTACCTCATCATTTTAACTTGCATTTCCTTAATTGCTAAAATGGTGGGCATATTTTTACGTGCTTATTTGATGTCTGAATACTTTGTTAAAGTGTCTTGTGAATCTCTAGCTCAATTTTTAAAGGACAGCTTGGAAAACTGCCCTTTGCTCCTGAGAGAAGAATTCAGTTCAGTTCAGTTCAGTCGCTCAGTCATGTCCAACTCTTTGCGACCCCATGAATCGCAGCACGCCAGGCCTCCCTGTCCATCACCAACTCCCAAGTTTACCCAAACTCATGTCCATCGAGTCAGTGATGCCATCCAGCCATCTCATCCTCTGTCGTCCCCTTTTCCTCCTGTCCCCAATCCCTCCCAGCATCAGGGTCTTTTCCAATGAGTCAACTGTTTGCATGAGGTGGCCAAAGTATTGGAGTTTCAGCTTCATCATCAGTCCTTCCAATGAACACCCAGGACTGATCTCCTTTAGGATGGACTGGTTGGATTTTCTTGCAGTAATTAGGTTGTTATTATCTAGTACAAGCAAGATGCAAAGAATGTTAAGTAGCGGGCAACACTCCCCTTTCTTTTTTGTTTTCCTTAATGCTTAAAATCACTGTTACTAACATCATGAAATCCTAAATTTTACCTTGAGAAAATATTAATTGAAAACCAGTTTTGTGCTGAGTACTTTTCTAGGAACAGTAGGAAATATGATAGTGAAAATATGGGGTTCTTATATGGGCTTCTCACTTTCCAGGTGGTACGACTGGTAAAGAATCCTCCTGCCAATGCAGGGGGGCTTCTCTGATAGCTCAGTTGGTAAAGAATCCACCTGCAATGCAGGAGACCCCGGTTCAATTCCTGGGTTTGGAAGATCCACTGGAGAAGGGATAGGCTACCCACTCCAGTATTCTTGGGCTTCCCTTGTGGCTCAGCCGGTAAAGGATCCACCTGTGCTGGTTCTATCCCTGGATCTGAAAGATCCCCTGGAGAAGGAAATGGCAACCCAGTCCAGTATTCTTGCCTAAAGAATCCCATGGACAGAGGAGCCTGGCAGGCTACAGTCCATGGGGTCACAAAGAGTTGGACACAACCTAGTGATTAAGCATGCACACACACACACACAATTTGGTGGTGTAATATGACTCTAGTAGAAGTTGTGGTTTAATGAATCTTGGACCATCTTCTAGGAAGAGTGAGGGCCTGGCTGTGTGTACTCCAGTCACCCTCCCCCGTGGAGTAAGAACCATCCAGGCTCATGTGTCAAGCTGTTTGATCATCAGTGCATAAGGGCCCTCTTATAATTAGCACCAATTATTTATTTTACCATACAAAACAACCTTGACAGTTCTGATTTCTAATCTTTTTAAATATCTGGCTACAGGCAGTTGTATTTTTTGAAGTTATTGTTAACATCACTAACTCAGTTATCCAACAGCAAAAAGCTCATCATCTCAAGTCCTCAAGCTTTATAATATGTATCATAATAACAGAGAACTCACTGTTAATCGATGAAGCCACACGCTGTGCACATACAAACCTCACTACAGACTTAAGAGAAAATCATCGTGATAACAACGTCATCAAAAAGCAAAGTGAAGCTTTGGCGGTTAAACACCAGTGCTGAAGCCCGAAGCCTCGTAAGAGAAGAGCTGGGCCTTGTGATGCTGGCTCCTTGAAGCCGTTTCCCCGTCTCTAACCATGCTCCTAACTGAAAACGCAGGATTTTCCTTGCATTTTTTAAAACCTTTTTCGTTCTATTACCGGAAATAATTTATACACTTCAAATAAGCAAAGCATTGTAGTATAATGCACATTTACATAAATGACTAGACCACAAAAATGAACAAAACGAACCAAAGAGAGTTAAAATATCAATGTCTAAGAGAAAATATTCTTTCTGAACTAGGGTATGGCCCCATCTTTGAAATGCCTCTTTCAGGGCAGAAACAGGACATGATTGGGCTGTAAACAGGCCTCGTCCTGGCTCCCTCTTCCCCACCCTGGACAGTGAGATGAGAAGGCCATGGGGAACACATCCTGGGGCAGCTGCGGCCTCCTCCTAAGTTCCACCAGCAACCGGCATGAGCGTGGAGATGGTGCAGGTGGACGCGCAGAGCCAGGTGGACAGCTGGAAGGCTGAGGAGGAAATCAGCTTCATGCAAGAGGTACAGAAGAAGCACAGAGCCATTCTGTTCACACTCGAAGCAAAACACAGTCTCTCTCCCTCTTTGGCCATGCTTACATTTCCTCTGGAAGTGCTGGCCAACGTGGAAAGCTGTAACACAATGTGAAGGCAGGCAAAATAAATCTTTAATAAATAAAGTACCTTATTCTTAGCTGACAATGTTCAGTATCAATAAGACTTCAGTTGCCCAGTATCCATATATAGATTAATATATTTAATATAATACCAGTGAAAATTCCAACCCATTTGCAATGAGTTAATTTTCTAAAACTGCTTCCAAAATCTATCTAGAAAAAGGAATGTCTTTGAACAATCAGGAACATCCTGGTGACGATCCACGAGATGGCCCTGCTCTGTGGCTGATCCTGTGCTTTCCAGGCCACTCCTCTCAGAGAAGCCACCCTGAGGGGCTGCTGCAGTCTTTCTGTCCATTTTAGAGGCTGAGCAAGTTGTCGAGGTTACACTGCCGGGAAGCGCCCGTCGGGAACCTGGAGGGGCCCTCTGACCCCTGTCCCATCTCCGAGGAGGAGGGGGAAGGAGGTTGTCCCCTCTGGTGGTTATTACCCATTACAAAGTTAGGTAATAAACCCGAGTCAGCCACGTGGAGAGAGGAGCCCACCCAGGAACGTGCGTATGTGCAAAGAGAGATTTAGAAATGTAGTAGATTAAATAGGTGGTCTAGTCTCTCAGGCGTGTCCGACTCACTGCGACCTCATGGACGTTAGCCCACCAGGCCCCTCTGTCTATGCATACCTCAGATCACCAAGAAAAAATATCAATTAATGCACAAGGCTGTAAAAAATAAAGCTGGAGCTCTGCATCACCTTTCACACTAAAATAAATTTCATGTCAGCAAAGATTTCTGCGTAAACAGCAGCATGTGTATCAAGCATCCAAGAAGGCTTAGATAGTAATAAACGGAACACAACTCTAATTACAAAGCATGTGAAATGCAAACTGTTAGAGAATTCACAAAAGAAGAAATATGCATAGCAAATCAAATATGAAAAGATATTCCACTTCACCAGTAATCAACTTCCTATAATAAAAATGACCTGGAAATTTCATTTGTCCAGCATCATCTTGGAAGAAAAGAAAAGGAAAAAAAAAAAAAGCTACCCTTTTGCATTTTATGGGTCAGAATTGGCACAAACACTGACGTTTTCCGGATAATTTGACAAAATGTGTAAAAGTGATCAAACTTAAAATAAGCTTATTTTTAAGGGTCAAGTTTGATTCTGATATATTTAATGGAAAGAATTAGATAAGTCAAGCCAAGATATATGTACAATAATGTTCATTACAACATTATTTATATTGGAGGAAATGGGAATCGACCTAAATGTTCATCAAAGGGAATCTGTTAAATAAATTAGTGAACATCTATACTATTCAGCTATTAAAAAGAATGATGTAAACCCACATTCGCTGACTTGGAAAAATGTCCATGAGCAAACAAAGCAGGTTGCCAAATGACCTGCGGTGTACAATGCCAATTCATGAGTGTGCCCAGGAGAGGGAGGGAAAACTCAGCAATAAAAATGCCAGGGTCACCTTTCGCGCATCCCAGGTATGGCGTTCGGTCAGACCCTTTGGTTCCTTTGATACATAGATACCATAATCACTTTCCTGAAACTATTACAAAAGCCTGGTGCTTTTGAGGCAAGTTTATCACATTTCCTTATTTTGGTGCTGTTTCTATATAAAAGAAACACAATATTTTATTCCTTTGTAAAAATATGAAGGCAAATAACCTTTAGTGTAATTCATCGGAAGTTGATTTGGTACCTGAAAAAAACAAAAAATGCAATTCAACTTTAAACAAATATTATATGGGCATGTTAATAATAATTTCAACACTTACCTTGATTATTTATATAGAATTAGTTTCTTTTCACATAACCTACTGTTTTTCTGGTGGAATAGTAAGCATGCCTAATTTAATGATATAATTTGGAGAAATTCAAGATGTTCTTGGGGACATAAATATTTTATGTCCTAGAGTGATGACCTGGAAATCAGATCTTTACGGTGGGCCCGAGGGTGAAAAATGAAAGCGTATATATGTGTACTTCCTGCTTATCTGTATTTCCTGTGTGTATGTAGAGAGACAGTTGCGATGCATAGTTATAGATTTGCTTGTGCAAACAGAGGAGCATACCAGCTTTCTCATGCAGCAAATCTTATTTCCGATACAAATTTGAAAGTCTGTGAAGCATGATAATATTAACTCTGGGACCCATGACCTCCCATAAAACAAAGGGAGGAAATGTGGTGGGTTAAGGGGATTCGAATGATGCCTTTGGACGCAAACGCCCCCGTAATGACTGGGGAAGATTTATACGCTCTCTCCAGGTATAATTAGACACCCTCAAACCCATCTGACCCTGCTGGGGTGAAGAGCTCGTCTGGTTTTTGTTTCAGCGGATGAATCAATACTCACACGTTTTACCAGTGTGGAGTGAAATTGAGGAAATGAAAATCGGATAATTTTGCTCCCTGTGTCGTCCAGACAGAGGACAGCACTGTTAGCCTTTGACAGGAAGATCTATTTTCAGTTTCTGAAAAGGCTCGTGTCAATTTGGAAACTTCTTCTATCATCGATTTTCAGTTTTGTTAAAAAGGATGCTTTATCAGGAAGAGTAGTCCCAGCGACTGTGGATACTCGTATCTCCTTTACGAGTAGGTGGATGTGTATTTTAATTTGGGATCTGGTGGGTTTACACTGCAGGTGCTTTTGTTTGATTGCTGTCTGACCCACAGTCATAGGTACCTTCACCTTTACCTGGGCAGGTCAGAATCGCCCGCTCATGAGGGTCATGTCCAACCAGGGGTACATTTGTGCAATTGTTCATCTCCCCTTAATCTTTTAGGATCAGTTTGCTGACATTTTGCAAATGTATATTCTGCTTGATGACACATTGTTGGTATCAGGATTTGCAAGCTTTTAAATTTAAACATCTTTGAAACAGACACATTATTGGATACTTATTGAGTATATTTTAAGGAAGCAATGCTGCTGCTGCTAAGTCGCTTCAGTCGTGTCCGACTCTGTGCGACCCCAGAGACGGCAGCCCACCAGGTTCCCCCGTCCCTGGGATTCTCCAGGCAAGAACACTGGAGTGGGGTGCCATTTCCTTCTCCAATTCATGAAAGTGAAAAGTGAAAGTGAAGTCGCTCAGTCGTGTCCAACTCCTAGCGACCCCATGGACTGCAGCCCACCAGGCTCCTCCATCCATGGGATTTTCCAGGCAAGAGTACTGGAGTGGGGTGCCATTGCCTTCTCCGGAAGCAACCTGCTGCTGCTGCTAAGTCACTTCAGTTCAATTCATATCAATTATTTATTGAATTTATTTTGAGGCAGCACTGCTGCTGCTGCTGCTGCTAAGTCGCTTCAGTTGTGTCCGACTCGGTGCGACCCCATAGACGGCAGCAGGTGCCACACAGGCTCCTCCGTCCATGGGATTTTCCAGGCAAGAGTACTACCAGTGTCCAATTCGGCACTAGTCTGTAACAAGCCAACATCACCCTACATATCCATTATTTATTGAATATATTTTGAGATGGCACTGTGCTGTGCTTAGTCACTCAGTCGTGTCCGACTCTTTGCAACCCCATGGACTGTAGCCCACCAGGGTCCTCTGTCCACGGGGATTCTCCAGGCAAGAATACTGGAGTGGGTGGCCTATGCCTTTTCCAGGTGATCTTCCTGACCCAGGAGTTGAACTGGGGTCTCCTGCATCTCCATCTCCTACAGGCAGATTTTTTATCAGCTGAGCTACCAGGGAGGCCCCTGAGGCAGCAGTACCAGTGTTCACTTTGGCATTGTTTGGTAACAAGCCAGTGACACCCTACTTATCCTAGAAGTCTGCCTCATCTGTGAAGCCACTGTGACTTCCCTTTGATCTTCTGGGCTTCCTGCAGCCCCGCCTCAGGACTTGGAATCCTGTATGGAAATGTTCTCTCTGCATATTTATGCCTTGTCCCTCAACTGCAAATTTCTTGAGAGATGAAGGTTTATTCCCCTAAGTTGCTTGGACTTTGAGAGTGCCGGTGTAGAGTAAGACTCAGTATCATTAATCGGTGGTAAAGCTATACTTGTGCCCCATCAGGCCAGGAGGCAGTCCGCTTGAAGAATACGTCTGTGTCATTACTGACTCTAATTTGACATTTTGCTCCTAACACCTAAAGCATTGCAGGATGTTTTGAACAGCCAGTGGACCTCTGTCTTAGTGTGTTTGAGCTGCTATAACAAAAAATACCACTCATGGGGGCTAGAACAGCAAACGTTTCTTTCTTACTGTTCTGGAGGTGGGGAAGCCAAGATCCAGGCACCAGCTGATCTGGGGTCTGATGAGGACTTGCCTCTCGGTCCACAGACGGGGCTTTTCCTGTGCCCTCACGTGGCAGAGAGAGTGCTGGTTCTCTCAGGCCTCTGACAGGGCACTGATCACATTCATGGAGCTTCCACCCTTGCAACCTCATCACCCCAGAGGTCCTACCACCTAACACCATCACCTTGGGGGTTAGGGTTTCAATAACACAGAGATTTGAGAGGACACAAGCTGTAGTGCTGGAGAAGACTCCTGAGAGTCCCTTGGACAGCAAAGAGGTCAAACGAGTCCATCCTAAAGGAAATCAACCCTGAATATTCATTGGAAGGACTGGTGGTGAAACTGAAGCTCCAATACTTTGGCCACCTGATGCCAAGAGCCAACTCACCGGGAAAGACCCTGATGCTGGGAAAGATTGAAGACAGGAGGAGAAGCGGGTGGCAGAGGATGAGATGGTTAGGTAGCATCACCAACTCAGTGGATATGAGTTTGAGCAAACTCTGGGAGACAGTGGAGGACGGGGAAGCCTGGCAGGCTGCAGTCTATAGGGTCGAACGGAGTCAGGCACAACTCAGTCACTAAACAAGAACGGCAAGCATTCATTCTACAGCAGTGTCACTGCCCAGGAGAGCTGTTTCTTTGGTGTACTCTTGTACGTTGGCCTTTATGTGATCAAGTTGGCATAATGATAAAACATTATTGAAGACGTGAGCCATGGTAGGCATAACTCAAGAGGTTTCTTTTCTCAAAGTTTTTAATAAGTGGTTACCTTGATGAACACATTACCCAGAGCCAAGGAATCCTTCCAAAAGAGACTTTATTCCGAACTTTGTGGGTAAGTCTGCTTGAGAAGAAAGATTTATGCAAACCATAGTCTGTTTCTTTCTGAAACAGATATGACTTCGGTTTCTACAGGGATTTATATGAAATATGGACCACAGAGCAACCACATTACTCCTTGCACGACTTTTGCCAACAGGATTCTATTCATGCGCAGACTCATGAAAGCGCCAGAACTCTGGCGGCCACTGGCACGGTTGCTGAAAGTTACATGGCTTGCCCTGCATCTCTCGATCACAGCACTGCAGAGATATCACCTTCTGGATGTTGTGAAAATTGGAGCAGAAATCTGTGTGTGGATCGCATGGGCCATTTCCACTTGGATCTATTTGGAATCATAAGCGTGGTACGGTGCCTTTGCTGAAATGTGGTTCCTGACAAGCTGTTGTGAATTTATGTTAATTAAACCCCCTAAACCTTGCTCCTTTAATCACATCTATTTATTTACCTAATGTGGTGACTAGTGAAGATGCTTCCTCTGAAGTCCTGAGGTGAACCAAAATCTAACTAATCCTTGTTTTTGTTTGTTTTCTAATTTTCCATGCTGCTGCCTGTAAGTGCTTCCCACTGGAGGTCAAACTATTTTCTCTATTAGCACTTGAAAGGTTAAGCTAGCTCTAGCTCCCACCTGGGAGGGGCTGCTGTGGGTGGTTCCTGTAGTTACAGCCGTCCTCCTCACCTGGAAGCCAGGAAGTTTCCACCCAGGCACAGGGAATCGCTTGGGTGACATTTTTTCATTCCTGGTTTTATACAATAAGGTTGCTCTTGCATCTGTTTTTACTGTGCCGTTTCAAACATCAAATGTTCGGAGGAACACCGTGGTTAAGAAGTCTATTTGCGTGAGGGTCTCATTCTTCCAGCAAACTGCTCTCCAGCAACTCACAGTGTGACTTGGTTTTTGCTTCTGCTCTTGCATGTTGTTTCAGGATCCAGAAGCCCTCTAACGGCACAGCAAAGGAGGTTGTCAGGGGCGCTTGGCACGGATCAAACGAAAAGACGATAAGTAAGTTCTCATTCTAAGGAATCGGTTTTAGAAACTGCCCAATAAAATGTTGTCCTGTAGGACCAGATGCTTTTCCTGTGTGGTCTGAAGGCCTGATGGTGAAAGGGGTGGGGCAGGGGTTTACAGGTTTCCTTTCCTGTTTGTGTGACCGTCTCTGTCTTCCGCTCACCACCGCCTAGTCAGCGAAACAGATTGGTGTGTGTTTGGAACATACCAGGCCAGTGAGGTCTAGGCTGTTAATTTCATTCAAGCCGTGCCTGCTAACCAGGGTTTCCATCACACGGACATGCCCACATCAGCCCCGGCTGCAGCAGGCAGACCTGGCGGAGTGAAGCAGAAGCGGCCCGACTTCAGAGGCTGGGCGTCTTCCCAGGGACCACGAACAAGCAGCACCATGGGCCTTCAGTCGAAACTAAAGTTCTGACTGGATACATTCCTCCTTCTGGGAGGATTGCTCTTTGAGAGACTGTCACCTTTTTGCAGAAATAACATAAAATGGGAACTTCACTGATTTTGGACCGCAGCATCTTATGTGTATCGAGCAGCATTCCTACATGAAAATTTTTCTTTAAATACCTTTCAATTACAGGAAGTGTCTCTCTCACAAGGCTCCTAAATTCAGCAAGAAACTGATAGGTTTTCAAAGGATAGTCAATGACTTTGTTAGCTAGACTCCTCAGGACAGTGACCTATCACATAGCATCCACATTCAACTTTCACACCATGTTATATTAACTTTGAAAAATGAAACATGTTTCTCCTCAGATGCCTGATAGAAATGATTTTTTAGTACAATGTGAGTTATAGTCCAAAATATTGTTAAAGGTAATTTGCAATTGCCTCGTTTTCTTCATTCACTGTGACAGCCTTGTTCTCTTGAGTCCACACATGGTCACTTATGGTCTGATGAGTTCCCTCTGGGTCAAGACCATGGCCAGCCAGCAGACTGGCAATGACGAGACATCCAGAACATTCTATGGGTGGATCTTGACGCGACCCACTACAACGGCTCAAGCTATCACATAAACAGCATGTACTTCATCACATCTCTAATTATACAATTGCATAACAGTCCATAACAGCTCCGTACGGACTATGAAGTAGTAATATGCATTTCTGAAAGTCCATAATTATGTAATTACATGATGGTCTATAATTAAGGACTATTGGGTAAATATATAATTGAGGATTTTAAAAATCCATTGTAAAGTACTTTAAAAATGACTGCAATAAAAGAAGACAAAAAAGAAAAAGACTCAATCACAGCCAACTGGAATATTTTGGATTTTAGTGAATTTCACTAAATCCAAGCGATTAACACCTGGAAAATGTGTCCCTTCTCCCTGGTGTCCTTTCTCTGTATCAGTCACAGCATCTGGGGGCTCATAGGTGATGCTGGTGTGATGGACCCACAGGGAAAAGGGTGTGGCTCGAGGTTTGCAGTCGTGGCAGGAGGAAGGAGTTGAGTCAGGTGGAAACTGCCCCTGGTCCACCCACTGCCCTGGTCTCCAGGTATCTCCAGAAGCTTCTATTAGGACAGGCTGTTTCCCACAGTATCTTTATCAACCTCACTAAGCAGCAGCCTCACCAGGGAGAGGAGCATCTACCTAAGTCCTCTGCAGGAATTACAAACCAGCACTTGGAACTGTGACTAAATTCCTGAACATGAGGGTGTGTGGAAGAGGGCCACTCAGAGGATGAGGAGGGGTCTGAGATGGGAGCTAGGGAGATGGGTGGGGGTGCTGAGCGGACACCTGAGCTGTGAAATCACAGGCTCTCTGGAGTCCCTGGAATTTTCCGACACTCAGTTCCTGGTCTGACAACATTCTCCTCTAATCCTTGGCAGCCCCGTCTTCTTTCCCTCCTGCTTTATCCTTTTATTTGCTGCAGACGCAGAGTGGAGAGACAGGAGGTACCCCCCAGATCCACTTCGAGGAGAGCATCTCAGCATGAATGCACACCCGGGTCACCGCCACAGTCATGGCCACGGTCATGGCACAGGTGGGCGTGAAATTAACAGCACAGCCTGCAGGAGCAAGAAGAGTGCTCGTCAGGGCCCGGCCACTTCACGTGGGAAACCACCACGTGGTTGGGGACGTATTCATGCACTTCAGTTACACGTAAGTTTACATTCTTCTCTGAACTATGCCCCCGCCCCTGCATTCTCCTGGGCTCCTGCTAGCCCACCTGAAGTTGCACTAACGTGACCCACTTCCTTAATTACACTGATGTGCCCAGCTATGCAAACAGCTTCTCAGCCAGACCCTGAGAACTAATTTTAGATGCCCTTCACAGGCAGTGCCCCAGATGGCATGAAATTCAAATTCTGTGCTGACCCCAAATCTGACTCTGCTAGGGGTGACAGGGGCAGTGCTGGGCACCCCTCTGGAGGAGGGAGAGTGGGTATCACCTGAAGGGCAGGTAAATCTGTGCTGGGCACTCAACCCGTGATTATGAGGTCACCGAGACAATCCAGAAGCTAAGCCTAGAAGCCACGCGGCACGTGCTAGGGGACCAGGGCAGATGTCCTGGGTCTAAAATCTCACCGTGGCCCTGAGTAATCACCTCAGCAACCAAGTCAAAGTCAAAGCAAGAAGTAGGAATTCAGGGTTAAAACTCTAAGTAAAAGCCCTTTGTTTCTGGAGTTCTCAAGGCTGCTGTTACACATAACTAGAAGGTCCGCTCACAACCACAGGCTTTTACTTCCTCGGGGTGCTAGAGGCCACAAGCCAGAAAGCAGGGTGTCCACAGGCTGGTTTCTCAGGGGCTCACGGAGGGTGGGAGGGAGGGAGCAAGTTCTGTTTGCTCCATGGTGGAGACCACACTAGTTGCCCTGTCTAGGGGCCTGCGTCTGACTCAAGGCAGACTCAAGACTCATGTAATTCACGATCACTCAGACACCCCTCCCCCCAAAATGGATCAATTTAATGCCTGAGATGGTCCAGAAATTTACCAACTTTGGGAAACTTTCTGACTAGGGTCAGCCTAAGATCAGACCAGGTCATCAGAGCTTCCCAAATTGATTTGACCTCCTGGGGCCCCTGGAACTAGACTAGCTTATGGGGTGACATCAACTCTGTTTGACCTGCCCACAGACGGGCTCTGAAACCAGGGGGCTCTGTGGACAAGACTGCGGCTGCTGGACGGCAGTGTGGTTGTTTAAACAGAGTCAGAGTCAAATACCAGAAGCTTTTCAACGGGCACAGTACGGCCTACCAGCCGTATTTACACGTATATTATTTTGATTCAAGAGAAACAAAAGAAGTCATTGATACAAAAGGCGAAGGCAGTGTAGGTGCTCAACCTGGGGACTGGTGACCAGTGAAGTTGTTGGGGAATCTTTCTAGAAGCCTGCAGCCTACATCTACTGTATCACCTCTAAGATGTGACTGATGAAAATTTGTCTTTACCGTACACCACTCACTCAACGCCTCTTGAAAATTCCCATTCCTGGGATACTCTCTACTCACTGTGTTGTTCATTGATTCAATGTTCAACTAAGAGTTACTGTTACATTTATAAAGTATACCAGAAACAAGGGAAATAGTCATTTCCCTGATCAAATAAATGCTATATGTATTTCAAAAATGCACCCTCAATTTTTATTTCTGTTATTTTTTAACAAGATTTTTTACTTTGTGACAAAACAGCAACATGACAACTTTAAGTGCTTAAAACATTACAGAAAACATCTAGCTTTGCATAATTATAATAAATGAAGTTAATGGCTGTCTGCTTTCTCAGCTTAAAGCTGCTCTCTAATGGCTGTATTCTGCCAATAACTTTCTGAGAATGCGGAACATGGATGTTCACATACTCTATCCCGTTTCTTTAGTATGTGATGAAGATAGCTTCATCAATATTTACAGGCTTTCAAGCAATACAGCAGAAGTCAAATTCATTTTTAAAATATGAAACTGAAAGAATTAAGTCCGTTTTTAAATTGTAAGATCTTAAAAAAGAGTGATGGCATTTTCTCTCTTGGTTTCCTAAACAAAGTGTGCTCTAGACTGGTTCCTAATCTCTTTTGTTCCTCTGTCCTGGTCTACAGTACTCCTCCACATTAAGTACCAGGAGTTCAAATCTTAAACCACCTTATTACCACTGGACTCCCACTTGGTGGGAGCCCTAACACCCCAGTGGGGGTTCCTATTCAAAGAACTTACATCCAATTTCTTTTTATTCCAATTAAACCATTCTGGGTATTATTTAGGGGCTCAGTTCTACTTCACGCCGCTTTTGATCCTCTTCATCCCTTTTGATCCCAAGAGCTGAGTCATCATTCATGTTAAACATAAAGGCTATCACAATCTCTTGGCCAGAAGAGTTTGTAATTTTCTCTCAGGATGTTGTAAAAAGGTGACTTCATTCTTTGCAACCTAAGGTTTTCAAATCATCTAGGTGTTTCAAGGAAGATATACCATCAAAAATAATTTCAACAGAGAGTAGGTACCTGGGTAACTTGCTAAAGATCCATCTGTATCTATATCTATACCTATATCTACATCTACCTATATCCATATCTTTATCTATATCTATATCCTGCTTGCTTTTCTTGTTCATCAAAGGGGTTTTAGGCAGTACACAAACATGTAAAAACTACATGGATGTGAAATGAGTGAGAAATTGAAGAGGAAGGGGAGAAAAGGCAGAGCAGAGAGAGAAGGTGAGGGAAGACTGACATCAAGACAAACACCCAGAGCACTTGTCAGGGGTGATCATACGTTCTCCTCTGAACGCCCCAGCATCCAAAACAAGGAGTGAAATACGATGGATGGGAAGACTCCAAAGACCTAAATGATAGCGGCGCGTCGGTTACTCAGAGGGAGGACGGTTCTTTGGGACGTGAAGCTTGTTGAGTGTGTTCAGAAGGGCACCTGTCATATGTAGACATCCCCCCAACACTCTTCCATGAATAACTTCATGGATTTGTTACAGGTGACTTTTGAAACATCTCCTAAAATGTTTCACTAATGGTAAAGAACCCGCCTGCCAAGTCAGGAGGTATAAGAGATGGGGGTTCAATCTCTAGGTCAGGAAGATCCCCTGGAGGAGTGCACGGGAACCCACTCCAGTATTCTTGCCTAAAGAATTCCATGAACAGAGGAACCTGGCAGTCTGTAAAGTCCATGGGGTCTCAAAGAACTGCACATGACTTAGCGACTAAACCACCAATGCAGAAAACAGTATTTCAACAATAAAATAAGAGGAATCGAGTGAAGAAAAGATATTCTCTAAGATGACAGATTAATGCAGTTCAGGTATGGGACTCACTGTTGCACTGGATTATTTTAAGAGAAAAATTGAGCATGTCCTTCAGAAAACCCACTAAAATGTTATTTTCTCACCATTGATAACACGATTGTACTCCATATCAGCACAAAGAGGGTAAGATTTCCTCAGAAAACAATACAGATCTTCTCCAAAAACACAAGCAAAACGAGGAATGAAAATTCTGAATTTCTATGTTTAGATGAAAACGGCAATAAATTCAGTTCAGGAAACGTTAAGATGACATCGATCGTATATTTCCTTGACTCCACTCTGCACATGAGCTCAGTTTTTGAACAGTTTGTGAACAGGAGGAAACTCACACGATGTCAGAGGACTCGTGTGCTTCCAGGCAGAGAAGTCAGTTTGAAATAGTTTATAGTTTTCATTGCTCTCTCTAGCCTGGGGTGACCACTCGCTGCTTGTCTGACTCTCACCCCATTTGTGTTATTTGCATGGGTAACACTATGTGTGGTTGAATTCTAAATCAGGTTTGAATCCCTAATTGTTGGCTCAAAATGACTTCAGAAGTCTTTCAGTGAGACTCAGTCCTTCCATAAACAGACAGTGCATATGAAGCAAATTGCTCTCGTGGTTTCAGTCGTAGGGGGGAGCTCCCAGGCACCACACATTTGGCTTCATCTCTGGAAAAGTTTTATTGAACTGCAAAATACAGTTATCGCTGGAGCGCTTGACTCCATAAAAGTAGGAACCGTATCTGCCTTCGCTTATCATCATACTCTCAGGTCTTAAAAATGTGCCAGTTGGTTTTCTCGGCATGGGAGATGCCCTGGAATATTGTTGCAAGACTTTCATGTTTTATTTCCCATAATAATTCCATCAGACTCATGCTATTTTTGCAGCAGATCCACTGTGTCGTTTTGATTGACTCCTCCCTCCTTGAGTTTGTTTTTGTTTTTCAAAAATCTGGGATGGAGGCTTTAGTTACAAGGGAGGTGGATGGCTGTCCACGCACACCCCCAGTGAAGCAGGAAGAGGCCTGGTGGTTTCCGCCCTTAGCTCTCATCGCCTTGTAGTCAAGGAAGAGCTGCTCTCCATCATCAGATCAATAGCGTTCATCTCCGACAGTGGTGACGCTTCGCCAACCACAGGCCCAAACGGATGTCCTGATGTTGGGTTCCCAATCTTGTGCTCCGTTCTTTCAATCGCTCCAAACAGCCAGACTTCAAAAAGCCAACTGACTTCAGGAACCTTAGATCTTAGAAGTCAAAGTTTTAAAATCAGTGATCTGAACTTCCAGCTAGAAAAGCTGGGAAAGAGAAAGGAAAATCAAACAAAGTCAACGGAAGGAAACAGTAAAGACAAGGATGGAAATTCTTGTTATGGAATACAAATACAGAAGATGGAAATTTTTGAAGACCAGACCTGTTTCTCAGAAAATATTATTCAAATAATAAACACAGAGCAGAACTATTTAAGGAAAACAGAAAATAAAACATGAATGGCAGAAACAGGAAATGGAAGAGGAATAATACCAGAGGTCAATAATTGAAACAGTGAAAGAATGTTTTAACAAATTTTACGCCAATGTATTTAGCAATACATAAAGCAGATATCTAACAAATCCAATTTACCAAAATCAATATACAAAAAAATAGAAATCTGCATAGTTCTACAGCAAACAAAGAATATGAGTCTAAAAACAAAAACCTTCCCTCAAAAACCGTAGGTCCAGACAGGCTTGCTGGAAATTTTTTCATTTAGAGAACATATAATATCCACCTTACACAAATCATTATAGAATGTACAAAAAGAAGAAATACTTTCAATGTATTTTATGAAGCCAGTACACATTGGAAACCAAAATTTGCCAAAGATTTTAAAGAGAAATTACAGGTCAATCTCAGTGAACACAGAACCAACATGTTAAACAAAATTAGTGACTTTAATCCAACAATAAGTTAAAAAGGGATACATCATGACCAAGGAGTTGTATTCTAGAAACGCAGAGTTGTTTTAGGTTTGAAAATTGACATGGTTTACCACATAAAGGAAAAAGGGGAAAAAACACATGATCTCAGAAATGCAAGAAAATTATTTTATGAAATCCAACATTCATCCATGGCAAACTCTCAGAAAACTAGGAAATAGGTAGGAAGCTTTTAATATAAAGAAGTATTTGTTTTTGTGAGTGCACTCGGTCATGTCTGCCTCTGCGACCCCATAGACTATAGCCTGCCAGTCTCTTCCGTCCATGGGATTCTCCGGGCAAGAATTCTGGAGTGGGTTGCCATTCGCTTCTGCAAGAGATCTTCCCAACCCAAGGATCAAACATACATCTCTTGTGTCCCCTGCATTGACAGTCAGATTCTTTACCACTGAGCTACCAGGGAGGAAACCGTAGAGTCAGGAAGATGTTTAGTAAAATCTTCCTTGAGTTTGGGAACAAGACAAGAACACCCATCATCAACTCTGCAGTCTCGTGCAGGATGACCCGCCAGTGACAATAGGCAAGAAAAAGGAAGAGAAGACATAACATTGGAAAGAGAAAAATAAAGCTTGTTTTAGCTGCAGATATGATTTTATAAGTATAAAATACCCCAAAGGCTATAGACTATTACGCTAAATAAGTTAGTAAGTTTACTGCATATTGCTTTCATATATAACAATTGGAAGGGGCAGCTGATACCCGCCACACCTGGGTTGTGTTGAGAGAAAGTATCTGTAAGACTGCACACCTGCCTTGTGCTTCAGGGGAAGAGGTTGGGGGCTCAGAGAAGGAGGTGCTGGCAGACACCCTGGCTGATGCTCTAACCCGGCTCACATGCCTTTTGTCTTAGACCCAAGAGTATCCTGTCTCTTGCCAGCAACTGGGTACCAGGGTAACTTGTTAGCTTGCACACAGGGTAAAATCTCAGGTTCTTTCCAGTTCTTCACAAGAGGTGTGTGCTTTATGGCATGCACATCATACTTCAGTAAAATGCAATGTTTAAAATGTTAACAAAAATCACTTATAGCCTAATATACTGCTATTTCCTGGAAAATCTAGACTCCTTACTCAAATATATAACTGTGATCCCTTAAGCAATTATGTGGTGCCTGACCTCTATCATTTTGAGATCTAAAAAGTAGTAGACACTATTTTTTCCAGAGAACAAAGTGAAATTTTATGTGTGTGTCTGTACAATGTACTAACCATGTATTAAAAATTAATATATTAAAATTTATATTGAATGATTCTTCCCGATGTCTTTACAAAATTCAAGAGCCTGTGCAACCTTTCCTTTTTTAAAGGAAATAAATATGTGATAACAAACAGAATATCATTACACCAGTGGGGAAAATGTGTAACCTTGAATGTAAATAGCCACGTAAGCAGTAGTATTATTTTCTCCTATCA